>NW_025533853.1:305000-327500 GCF_020615455.1 Coregonus clupeaformis
AGAGAGAGAGAGAGAGAGAGAGAGAGAGAGAGAGAGAGAGAGAGAGAGAGAGAGAGAGAGAGAGAGAGAGAGAGAGAGAGAGAGAGAGAGAGAGAGAGAGAGAGAGAGAGAGAGAGAGAGAGAGAGAGAGAGAGAGAGAGAGAGAGAGAGAGAGAGAGAGAGAGAGAGAGAGAGGTTGTCCTGTGTGAGGGTTAGTAGCTGGAGGGAAAGACATCCATTACACCTCGGCTAGGCTGAAAAGACAAAGCACAGAGCTTAACCGAGTGAAGGCAGGGCAGATTACTACGTAGCACCCAATAACTATTGCACTGAGAAAAGGATATAATTGATTCTGAGACATAAAACCAAGCTCAGAGAAGGCTCTTAGGGATCTGCCTGCCGACTGACTGGCTGCCTGCCTGCCGACTGACTGGCTGGCTGACAGACTGGCTCTTAAGGATCTGCCTGCCGACTGACTGGCTGGCTGCCGACTGACTGGCTGGCTGGCTGGCTGATTGACTGGCTGATTGACTGGCTGGCTGGCTGCCGACTGGCTGGCTGATTGACTGGCTCTTAGGGATCTTACTACTGACAGACAGACTGGCTGGATGGCTGCCTGCCGACCGACAGACTGACTAACTGACCGCCCGCCGGCTGGCTGACTGACTGACAGACAGACTGTTGAGTCAGCTACTAGTCATTTTATTTCAGTAGGTGCGTCCCTAATGGCATCCTATGTTCCCTATATAGTGCACTACTTTAGAACAGGGCCCATAGGAAATAGGGTGCCATTTGGGGCCCAGACAGTGTGTTTAATAATACCATCTAAAGAGTATTTTATAGAGAGAGAATTAAATGGAAAAGGTCTGAGAAACAGCTACTGTTGTGTACTGTCTCGGTTCAATGTTTGGTGCACTTCATTTAATCAGCACAGCTCTTCTCTCTCGCTCTCTCTCTCTCTCTCTCTCTCTCTCTCTCTCTCTCTCTTCTCATCCTCTCTCTCTCTCTCTCTTCTCATCCTCTCTCTCTCTCTCTGTCTCTCTCTCGCTCTCGCTCTCTCTCTCTCGCTCTCTCTCTCTCTCTCTCTCTCTCTCTCTCTCTCTCTCTCGCTCTCTCTCTCTTCTCCTCCTCTCTCTTCTCCTCTCTCTCTCTTCTCATCCTCTCTCTCTCTCCTCCTCCTTTCTCTCTCTTCTCCTCTCTCTTCTCCTCCTCTCTCTCTCCTCCTCTCTCTCTCCTCCTCTCTCTCTTCTCCTTTCCCCTCTCTCTTCACCTCCACTCCTCTTCTCATCCTCCTTCCCCCCCCCCTCCTCCCTCCCTCTCTTCACCTCCTCTCTCTCTCTTCTCCTCCTCTCTCTCTTCTCCTCCTCGCTCTCTCTTCTCCCCCTCTCTCTCTTCTCCTCGCTCTCTCTTCTCTCCTCTCTCTCTTCTCCTCCTCTCTCTCTCTTCTCCTCTGCTGTCTTCTCTCCTCTGCTCTCTTCTCTCGGAGTCACTTGATTATGTTTTGATGTTCCTGTGAAGCTTACAACCGCACTTAGCACTCAGGAGCCATAACATACATTACTTAGACCAGTCACATCTCTCTCTCTCTCCCCTCTCTCCTTTCCCTCTTTCCCTCCCCTTCTCTCTCTTCTCCTCTCCTCTTCTCCTCTCTTCTTTCCACTCAATCGCCCACCTCGTCTCTCTGGCGAGCCGTAGAGCTCCCGGAGGTCACCAGGCTTCCTCTGTGCCACTGTGTTCAGGAGCTTGTGTGTGCATGTTTGTGTGTGTGTTCCTCAATGGTCTCCCCTCATTGGATCAAAATATTAAACCTTCGTTGCAACTAAAAAAAAAACGGAGGAGAAAGAGGGAGAGGAGGGCTGGTTGTTAATGAGAGGAGAAAGAGGGAGAGGAGGGCTGGTTGTTAATGAGGGGAGGGAGAGGAGGGCTGGTTGTTAATGAGGGGAGGGAGAGGGAGAGGAGGGCTGGTTGTTAATGAGGGGAGAAAGAGGGAGAGGAGGGCTGGTTGTTAATGAGGGGAGGGAGAGGAGGGCTGGTTGTTAATGAGGGGAGGGAGAGGGAGAGGAGGGCTGGTTGTTAATGAGGGGAGGGAGAGGAGGGCTGGTTGTTAATGAGGGGAGAGGGAGAGGAGGACTGGTTGTTAATGAGGGGAGGGAGAGGAGGGCTGGTTGTTAATGAGGGGAGGGAGAGGGAGAGGAGGGCTGGTTGTTAATGAGGGGAGAAAGAGGGAGAGGAGGACTGGTTGTTAATGAGGGGAGAAAAAAGGAGAGGAGGGCTGGTTGTTAATGAGGGGAGGGAGAGGAGGGCTGGTTGTTAATGAGGGGAGGGAGAGGGAGAGGAGGGCTGGTTGTTAATGAGGGGAGGGAGAGGGAGAGGAGGGCTGGTTGTTAATGAGGGGAGGGAGAGGGAGAGGAGGGCTGGTTGTTAATGAGGGGAGGGAGAGGGAGAGGAGGGCTGGTTGTTAATGAGGGGAGGGAGAGGGAGAGGAGGGCTGGTTGTTAATGAGGGGAGAAAGAGGGAGAGGAGGGCTGGTTGTTAATGAGGGGAGAAAAAAGGAGAGGAGGGCTGGTTGTTAATGAGGGGAGGGAGAGGAGGGCTGGTTGTTAATGAGGGGAGAAAAAAGGAGACGAGGGCTGGTTGTTAATGAGGGGAGAAAAAAGGAGAGGAGGGCTGGTTGTTAATGAGGGGAGGGAGAGGGAGAGGAGGGCTGGTTGTTAATGAGGGGAGGGAGAGGGAGAGGAGGGCTGGTTGTTAATGAGGGGAGAAAGAGGGAGAGGAGGGCTGGTTGTTAATGAGGGGAGAAAGAGGGAGAGGAGGGCTAGGTTGTTAATGAGGGGAGGGAGAGGGAGAGGAGGGATGGTTGTTAATGAGGGGAGGGAGAGGAGGGCTGGTTGTTAATGAGGGGAGAAAGAGGGAGAGGGCTGGTTGTTAATGAGGGGAGAAAGAGGGAGAGGAGGGCTGGTTGTTAATGAGGGGAGAAAGAGGGAGAGGAGGCCTGGTTGTTAATGAGGGGAGAAAGAGGGAGAGGAGGGCTGGTTGTTAATGAGGGGAGAAAAAAGGAGACGAGGGCTGGTTGTTAATGAGGGGAGAAAAAAGGAGAGGAGGGCTGGTTGTTAATGAGGGGAGGGAGAGGGAGAGGAGGGCTGGTTGTTAATGAGGAGAGGGAGAGGAGGGCTGGTTGTTAATGAGGGGAGGGAGAGGGAGAGGAGGGCTGGTTGTTAATGAGGGGAGAAAGAGGGAGAGGAGGGCTGGTTGTTAATGAGGGAAGAAAAAATGAGACGAGGGCTGGTTATTAATGAGGGGAGAAAAAAGGAGAGGGCTGGTTGTTAATGAGGGGAGGGAGAGGGAGAGGAGGGCTGGTTGTTAATGAGGGGAGGGAGAGGAGGGCTGGTTGTTAATGAGGGGAGGGAGAGGGAGAGGAGGGCTGGTTGTTAATGAGGGAGGAGAGGAGGGCTGGTTGTTAATGAGGGGAGGGAGAGGGAGAGGAGGGCTGGTTGTTAATGAGGGGAGGGAGAGGGAGAGGAGGGGCTGGTTGTTAATGAGGGGAGGGAGAGGAGGGCTGGTTGTTAATGAGGGAGGGAGAGGAGGGCTGGTTGTTAATGAGGGGAGGGAGAGGGAGAGGAGGGCTGGTTGTTTATGAGGGGAGAAAGAGGGAGAGGAGGGCTGGTTGTTAATGAGGGGAGGGAGAGGGAGAGGAGGGCTGGTTGTTAATGAGGGGAGGGAGAGGAGGGCTGGTTGTTAATGAGGGGAGGGAGAGGGAGAGGAGGAAAGGTTGTTAATGAGGGGAGGGAGAGGGAGAGGAGGGCTGGTTGTTAATGAGGGGAGGGAGAGGAGGGCTGGTTGTTAATGAGGGGAGGGAGAGGAGGGCTGGTTGTTAATGAGGGGAGAGGGAGAGGAGGACTGGTTGTTAATGAGGGGAGGGAGAGGAGGGCTGGTTGTTAATGAGGGGAGAAAGAGGGAGAGGAGGGCTGGTTGTTAATGAGGGGAGAAAAAAGGAGAGGAGGGCTGGTTGTTAATGAGGGGAGAAAAAAGGAGACGAGGGCTGGTTGTTAATGAGGGGAGAAAAAAGGAGAGGAGGGCTGGTTGTTAATGAGGGGAGGGAGAGGGAGAGGAGGACTGGTTGTTAATGAGGGGAGGGAGAGGGAGAGGAGGAATGGTTGTTAATGAGGGGAGAAAGAGGGAGAGGAGGGCTGGTTGTTAATGAGGGGAGAAAGAGGGAGAGGAGGGCTGGTTGTTAATGAGGGGAGGGAGAGGGAGAGGAGGGCTGGTTGTTAATGAGGGGAGAAAGAGGGAGAGGAGGGCTGGTTGTTAATGAGGGGAGGGAGAGGGAGAGGAGGGCTGGTTGTTAATGAGGGGAGGGAGAGAAGGGTTGGTTGTTAATGAGGGGAGAAAGAGGGAGAGGAGGTCTGGTTGTTAATGAGGGGAGGGAGAGGGAGAGGAGGGCTGGTTGTTAATGAGGGGAGGGAGAGGGAGAGGAGGGCTGGTTGTTAATGAGGGGAGAAAGAGGGAGAGGAGGGCTGGTTGTTAATGAGGGGAGGGAGAGGGAGAGGAGGGATGGTTGTTAATGAGGGGAGGGAGAGAAGGGCTGGTTGTTAATGAGGGGAGAAAGAGGGATAGGGCTGGTTGTTAATGAGGGGAGAAAGAGGGAGAGGAGGGCTGGTTGTTAATGAGGGGAGAAAGAGGGAGAGGAGGCCTGGTTGTTAATGAGGGGAGAAAGAGGGAGAGGAGGGCTGGTTGTTAATGAGGGGAGAAAAAAGGAGACGAGGGCTGGTTGTTAATGAGGGGAGAAAAAAGGAGAGGAGGTTTGGTTGTTAATGAGGGGAGGGAGAGGGAGAGGAGGGCTGGTTGTTAATGAGGGGAGGGAGAGGGAGAGGAGGGCTGGTTGTTAATGAGGGGAGAAAGAGGGAGAGGAGGGCTGGTTGTTAATGAGGGGAGAAAAAAGGAGACGAGGGCTGGTTGTTAATGAGGGGAGAAAAAAGGAGAGGAATGCTGGTTGTTAATGAGGGGAGGGAGAGGGAGAGGAGGGCTGGTTGTTAATGAGGGGAGGGAGAGGAGGGCTGGTTGTTAATGAGGGGAGGGAGAGGAGGGCTGGTTGTTAATGAGGGGAAGGAGAGGAGGACTGGTTGTTAATGAGGGGAGAAAGAGGGAGAGGAGGGCTGGTTGTTAATGAGGGGAGAAAGAGGGAGAGGAGGGCTGGTTGTTAATGAGGAGAGAAAGAGGGAGAGGAGGTCTGGTTGTTAATGAGGGGAGGGAGAGGGAGAGGAGGGATGGTTGTTAATGAGGGAGGGAGAGGAGGGCTGGTTGTTAATGAGGGGAGAAAGAGGGAGAGGGCTGGTTGTTAATGAGGGGAGGGAGAGGAGGGCTGGTTGTTAATGAGGGGAGAAAGAGGGAGAGGAGGGCTGGTTGTTAATGAGGGGAGAAAGAGGGAGAGGAGGGCTGGTTGTTAATGAGGGGAGAAAGAGGGAGAGGAGGCCTGGTTGTTAATGAGGGGAGAAAGAGGGAGAGGAGGGCTGGTTGTTAATGAGGGGAGAAAAAAGGAGACGAGGGCTGGTTGTTAATGAGGGGAGAAAAAAGGAGAGGAGGGCTGGTTGTTAATGAGGGGAGGGAGAGGGAGAGGAGGGCTGGTTGTTAATGAGGGGAGGGAGAGGGAGAGGAGGGCTGGTTGTTAATTAGGGGAGGGAGAGGGAGAGGAGGGCTGGTTGTTAATGAGGGGAGAAAGAGGGAGAGGAGGGCTGGTTGTTAATGAGGGGAGAAAAAAGGAGACGAGGGCTGGTTGTTAATGAGGGGAGAAAAAAGGAGAGGAGGGCTGGTTGTTAATGAGGGGAGGGATAGGGAGAGGAGGGCTGGTTGTTAATGAGGGGAGGGAGAGGGAGAGGAGGGCTGGTTGTTAATGAGGGGAGGGAGAGGAGGGCTGGTTGTTAATGAGGGGAAGGAGAGGAGGACTGGTTGTTAATGAGGGGAGAAAGAGGGAGAGGAGGGCTGGTTGTTAATGAGGGGAGAAAGAGGGAGAGGAGGGCTGGTTGTTAATGAGGGGAGAAAGAGGGAGAGGAGGTCTGGTTGTTAATGAGGGGAGGGAGAGGGAGAGGAGGGATGGTTGTTAATGAGGGGAGGGAGAGGAGGGCTGGTTGTTAATGAGGGGAGAAAGAGGGAGAGGGCTGGTTGTTAATGAGGGGAGGGAGAGGAGGGCTGGTTGTTAATGAGGGGAGAAAGAGGGAGAGGAGGGCTGGTTGTTAATGAGGGGAGAAAGAGGGAGAGGAGGGATGGTTGTTAATGAGGGGAGAAAGAGGGAGAGGAGTATTGGTTGTTAATGAGGGGAGAAAGAGGGAGAGGAGGTCTGGTTGTTAATGAGGGGAGGGAGAGGGAGAGGAGGGATGGTTGTTAATGAGGGGAGGGAGAGGAGGGCTGGTTGTTAATGAGGGGAGAAAGAGGGAGAGGGCTGGTTGTTAATGAGGGGAGGGAGAGGAGGGCTGGTTGTTAATGAGGGGAGAAAGAGGGAGAGGAGGGCTGGTTGTTAATGAGGGGAGAAAGAGGGAGAGGAGGGCTGGTTGTTAATGAGGGGAGGGAGAGGGAGAGGAGGGCTGGTTGTTAATGAGGGGAGAAAGAGGGAGAGGAGGCCTGGTTGTTTGATGTCAGTGAGAGGGAGAGGAGGCCTGGTTGTTTGATGTCAGGGAGAGGGAGAGGAGGCCTGGTTGTTTGATGTCAGGGAGAGGGAGAGGAGGCCTGGTTGTTTGATGTCAGGGAGAGGGAGAGGGAGAGGGAGAGGAGGCCTGGTTGTTTGATGTCAGGGAGAGGGAGAGGGAGAGGAGGCCTGGTTGTTTGATGTCAGGGAGAGGGAGAGGAGGCCTGGTTGTTTGATGTCAGGGAGAGGGAGAGGAGGCCTGGTTGTTTGATGTCAGTGAGAGGGAGAGGAGGCCTGGTTGTTTGATGTCAGTGAGAGGGAGAGGAGGCCTGGTTGTTTGATGTCAGGGAGAGGGAGAGGAGGCCTGGTTGTTTGATGTCAGTGAGAGGGAGAGGAGGGCTGGTTGTTTGATGTCAGTGGGAGGGAGAGGAGGCCTGGTTGTTTGATGTCAGTGAGAGGGAGAGGGAGAGGAAGGGCTGGTTGTTTGATGTCAGTGAGAGGGAGAGGATGCCTGGTTGTTTGATGTCAGTGAGAGGGAGAGGAGGGCTGGTTGTTTGATGTCAGTGAGAGGGAGAGGGGGCCTGGTTGTTTGATGTCAGTGAGAGGGAGAGGAGGCCTGGTTGTTTGATGTCAGTGAGAGGGAGAGGAGGCCTGGTTGTTTGATGTCAGTGAGAGGGAGAAGAGACCTGGTTGTTTGATGTCAGTGAGAGGGAGAGGAGGCCTGGTTGTTTGATGTCAGTGAGAGGGAGAGGAGGCCTGGTTGTTTGATGTCAGTGAGAGGGAGAGGAGGCCTGGTTGTTTGATGTCAGTGAGAGGGAGAGGAGGCCTGGTTGTTTGATGTCAGTGAGAGGGAGAGGAGGCCTGGTTGTTTGATGTCAGTGAGAGGGAGAGGAGGCCTGGTTGTTTGATGTCAGTGAGAGGGAGAGGAGGCCTGGTTGTTTGATGTCAGTGAGAGGGAGAGGAGGCCTGGTTGTTTGATGTCAGTGAGAGGGAGAGGAGGCCTGGTTGTTTGATGTCAGTGAGAGGGAGAGGAGGGCTGGTTGTTTGATGTCAGTGAGAGGGAGAGGAGGCCTGGTTGTTTGATGTCAGTGAGAGGGAGAGGAGGGGCTGGTTGTTTGATGTCAGTGAGAGGGAGAGGAGGCCTGGTTGTTTGATGTCAGTGAGAGGGAGAGGGAGAGGAGGCCTGGTTGTGTGATGTCAGTGAGAGGGAGAGGGAGAGGAGGCCTGGTTGTTTGATGTCAGTGAGAGGGAGAGGAGGGCTGGTTGTTTGATGTCAGTGAGAGGGAGAGGAGGCCTGGTTGTTTGATGTCAGTGAGAGGGAGAGGGAGAGGAGGCCTGGTTGTTTGATGTCAGTGAGAGGGAGAGGGAGAGGAGGCCTGGTTGTTTGATGTCAGTGAGAGGGAGAGGGAGAGGAGGCCTGGTTGTTTGATGTCAGTGAGAGGGAGAGGAGGCCTGGTTGTTTGATGTCAGTGAGAGGGAGAGGAGGGCTGGTTGTTTGATGTCAGTGAGAGGGAGAGGAGGCCTGGTTGTTTGATGTCAGTGAGAGGGAGAGGGAGAGGAAGGGCTGGTTGTGTGATGTCAGTGAGAGGGAGAGGGAGAGGAGGCCTGGTTGTTTGATGTCAGTGAGAGGGAGAGGGAGAGGAGGCCTGGTTGTTTGATGTCAGTGAGAGGGAGAGGGAGAGGAGGCCTGGTTGTTTGATGTCAGTGAGAGGGAGAGGAGGCCTGGTTGTTTGATGTCAGTGAGAGGGAGAGGAGGCCTGGTTGTTTGATGTCAGTGAGAGGGAGAGGGGCCTGGTTGTTTGATGTCAGTGAGAGGGAGAGGGTTTTTAAATGAGTGTTTTCATGACTATCCTTTCAAATCAGTGTCAGTGGTGTGTGTGTGCGCATGCGTGTGTGTCATCGTTGTGTGTTGATATATTGCCCAGAGGGGTCTAGTAGGAGACAGTGTCTGTCTGTCTGTCTTAGTTGTCTGTCTGTCCTCGCTGTCTGTCTGTCCTCCCTGTCTGTCTGTCCTAGCTGTCTGACTAGCTGTCTGTCTGACGAGCTGTCTGTCTGTCTCTGTCCTAGCTGTCTGTCTGACGAGCTGTCTGTCTGTCCTCGCTGTCTCTGTCCTCGCTGTCTGTCTGTCCTAGCTGTCTGTCTGACGAGCTGTCTGTCTGTCTCTGTCCTAGCTGTCTGTCTGTCTCTGTCCTAGCTGTCTGTCTGTCCTAGCTGTCTGTCTGACCTAGATGTCTGTCTGTCTGACCTAGATGTCTGTCTGTCTGACCTAGATGTCTGTCTGTCTGACCTAGATGTCTGTCTGACTTAGCTGTTTGTCTGTCTGTATGTCTGTCTGGCCTTTTCTGTCTGACCTAGCTGTCTGTCTGTCTGTTGACTCCTCTAGAACAACTGGATGTCCTAGACCTAGAGTGCATCCCAAATGGCACCCTATTCCCTATATAGTACACTACTTTAGACCAGAGCCCTATGACACCCTATTCCCTATATAGTACACTACTTTAGACCAGAGCCCTATGGCACCCTATTCCCTATATAGTACACTACTTTAGACCAGAGCCCTATGACTCCCTATTCCCTATATAGTACACTACTTTAGACCAGAGCCCTATGACACCCTATTCCCTATATAGTACACTACTTTAGACCAGAGTCCTATGACACCCTATTCCCTATATAGTGCACTACTTTAGACCAGAGCCCTATGGCACCCTATTCCCTATATAGTGCACTACTTTAGACCAGAGACCTATGACACCCTATTCCCTATATAGTGCACTACTTTAGACCAGAGCCTATGACACCCTATTCCCTATATAGTACACTACTTTAGACCAGAGCCCTATGACACCCTATTCCCTATATAGTGCACTACTTTAGACCAGAGCCCTATGACACCCTATTCCCTATATAGTGCACTACTTTAGACCAGAGCCCTATGACTCCCTATTCCCTATATAGTACACTACTTTAGACCAGAGCCCTATGACACCCTATTCCCTATATAGTGCACTACTTTAGACCAGAGCCCTATGACTCCCTATTCCCTATATAGTGCACTACTTTAGACCAGAGCCCTATGACACCCTATTCCATATATAGTGCACTACTTTAGACCAGAGCCCTATGACTCCCTATTCCCTATATAGTGCACTACTTTAGACCAGAGCCCTATGGCACCCTATTCCCTATATAGTACACTACTTTAGACCAGAGCCCTATGACTCCCTATTCCCTATATAGTACACTACTTTAGACCAGAGCCCTATGACACCCTATTCCCTATATAGTACACTACTTTAGACCAGAGTCCTATGACACCCTATTCCCTATATAGTGCACTACTTTAGACCAGAGCCCTATGGCACCCTATTCCCTATATAGTGCACTACTTTAGACCAGAGACCTATGACACCCTATTCCCTATATAGTGCACTACTTTAGACCAGAGACCTATGACACCCTATTCCCTATATAGTACACTACTTTAGACCAGAGCCCTATGACACCCTATTCCCTATATAGTGCACTACTTTAGACCAGAGCCCTATGACACCCTATTCCCTATATAGTGCACTACTTTAGACCAGAGCCCTATGACTCCCTATTCCCTATATAGTACACTACTTTAGACCAGAGCCCTATGACACCCTATTCCCTATATAGTGCACTACTTTAGACCAGAGCCCTATGACACCCTATTCCCTATATAGTGCACTACTTTAGACCAGAGCCCTATGACACCCTATTCCCTATATAGTGCACTACTTTAGACCAGAGCCTTATAGGCCCTATTCCCTATATAGTGCACTACTTTAGACCAGAGCCCTATGACACCCTATTCCCTATATAGTGCACTACTTTAGACCAGAGCCCTATGTCACCCTATTCCCTATATAGTGCACTACTTTAGACCAGAGCCCTATGACACCCTATTCCCTATATAGTGCACTACTTTAGACCAGAGCCCTATGACACCCTATTCCCTATATAGTGCACTACTTTAGACCAGAGCCCTATGACACCCTATTCCCTATATAGTGCACTACTTTAGACCAGAGCCCTATGACACCCTATTCCCTATATAGTGCACTACTTTAGACCAGAGCCCTATGACACCCTATTCCCTATATAGTTCACTACTTTAGACCAGAGCCCTATGACACCCTATTCCCTATATAGTGCACTACTTTAGACCAGAGCCCTATGACACCCTATTCCCTATATAGTGCACTACTTTAGACCAGAGCCCTATGACACCCTATTCCCTATATAGTGCACTACTTTAGACCAGAGCCCTATGACACCCTATTCCCTATATAGTGCACTACTTTAGACCAGAGCCCTATGGCACCCTATTCCCTATATAGTGCACTACTTTAGACCAGAGCCCTATGACACCCTATTCCCTATATAGTACACTACTTTAGACCAGAGCCCTATGGCACCCTATTCCCTATATAGTGCACTACTTTAGACCAGAGCCCTATGACACCCTATTCCCTATATAGTGCACTACTTTAGACCAGAGCCCTATGACACCCTATTCCCTATATAGTACACTACTTTAGACCAGAGCCCTATGGCACCCTATTCCCTATATAGTACACTACTTTTGTCCAGAGCCCTATGACACCCTATTCCCTATATAGTGCACTACTTTAGACCAGAGCTCTATGACACCCTATTCCCTATATAGTACACTACTTTAGACCAGAGCCCACTGTGTGTTCCTGGGAGAGTGTTGAAGGGGTTACTTTGTGACAGTGCATTCGGAAAGTATTCAGACCTGTTGACTTTCTCCACATTTTGTTACGTTACAGCCTAACTCTAAAATGGATTGAATTGTTTTTTCCCCTCATCAATCTGCACACAATACCCCATAATGACAAAGCAAAAACAGGTTTGTAGAAATTTTTGCAAATGTATAAAAAATAAATACATGAAATATTTTACATTTACATAAGTATTCAGACCCTTTACTCAGTACTTTGTTGAAGCACCTTTGGCAGCGATCACAGCCTTGAGTCTTCTTGGGTATGACTCTACAAGCTTGGCACACCTGTATTTGGGGAGTTTCTCCCATTCTTCTCTGCAGATCCTCTCAAGCTCTGTCAGGTTGGATGGGGAGCGTCGCTGCACAGCTATTTTCAGGTCTCTCCAGAGATGTCAGATCGGGTTCAAGTCCGGGCTCTGGCTGGGCCACTCAAGGACATTCAGAGACTTGTCCCAAAGCCACTCCTTTGTTGTTTTGGCTGTGTGCTTAGGGTTGTTGTCCTGTTGGAAGGTGAACCTTCGCCCCAGTCTGAGGTCCTGAGCGCTCTGGAGCAGGTTTTCATCAAGGATCTATCTGTACTTTGCTCAGTTCATCTTTCCCTCGATCCAGACTAGTCTCTCAGTCCCTCCCACTGAAAAACATCCCCAGAGCATGATGCTCCCACCACCATGCTTCACTGTAAGGATGGTGCCAGGTTTCCTCCAGACGTGACGCTTGGCATTCAGGCCAAAGAGTTCAATCTTAGTTTCACCAGACCAGAGAATCTTGTTTCTCATGGGAGAGTCCTTTAGATGCCTTTTGGCAAACTCCAAGCAGACTGTCATGTGCCTTTTACTGAGGAGTGGCTTCCATCTGGCCACTCTCCCATAAAGGCCTGATTGGTGGAGTGCTGCAGAAATGGTTTTCCTTCTGGAAGGTTCTCCCATCTCCACAGAGGAACTCTGGAGCTCTGTCAGAGTGACCATCGGGTTCTTGGTCACCTCCCTGACCAAGGCCCTTCTCCCGCGATTGCTCAGTTTGGCCGGGCGGCCAGCTCTAGGAAGTCTTGGTGGTTCCAAACTTGTTCCATTTAAGAACGATGGAGGCCGCTGTGTTCTTGGGGACCTTCAATGCTGCAGATATTTTTTGGGACCCTTCCCCAGATCTGTGCCTCCACACAATCCTGTCTCGGAGCTCTACGGACAATTCCTTCGACCTCATGGCTTGGTTTTTGCTCTGACATGCACTGTCAACTGTGGAACCTTATATAGACAGGTGTGTGCCTTTCCAAATCATGTCCAATCAATTGAATTTACCACAGGTGGACTCCAATCAAGTTGTAGAAACATCTTTAAGGATGAACAATGGAAACAGGATGCAATTGAGCTCAATTTCAAGTCTCAGAGCAAAGTGTCTGAATACTTACGTAAATAAGGCATTTCTGTTTTTTATTTGTACGTTTGCAAACATATCTAAAAACCTGTTTTTGCTTTGTCATTATGGGTTATTGTGTGTAGATTAATGAGGAAAACAATTATTTAATCCATTTTAGAATAAGGCTGTAACGTAACAAAATGTGAAAAAAGGTCAAGGGGTCTGAATACTTTCCGAATGCACTGTATCAACTGTCCCACTCCCTGCCATGGATATGACAAGAATATACAGGAAATAAATGGATATATACATGTCAAACTTATTTTCTTCACATTTCATGTGACATGAAACTGAAAGAAAGGTTATGTATGTATTATTAGGCCAAAAACTAACGGAATGTGTACATGTGTTCTATTGATTTAGATGATAACCAGGATGCAGTTCTGTTGTTTGGTCAAAATGTTACCTGTCACTTTAAGTTTGGGGGTCATATGAGGAAGAAAGGGTAAGCGAAGACCTCAGAGTCCAAGCCTCGTTCCGATGATCATGCCAAGGATGATTCTGACCCTGTGAGGGGGGACATTTTCGTAGAAAGTGGATCCCTGCCTTTTGGCTGACCAATAAATAGTATCAGGCTGGGTGAAAAATAAGTTTGGTTAAATCAGTGAAGGTAGCTGGAGGTGGACTCCTGATGATGTTCTGTTTTTCTTCTGTCCAGAGGGAGCGGGCGCTTCGCGTCGTGTGCTTCAGAACAAAACCTGTGACTTCTTTGCACTCCGGAGCAGGGCGCCTTCGAAAGGAGTGATTACTGGGGGTGGCGTTAAGTTATTGAGGTGGATCAACTGAAGTTTCCCGGTGTCTGTGACGCACGCCGTTTGATGCGACGCAGACCCGGTGGTGAGCGTTGTGAAACTGAGAAGACATTGTCTGTCCTTTTTTGAGTTTTGAAGCAGTCTTTACCTGATAAAGGACATGTCAGTTATCCAGTGAGAGCTTTTGTGCCGAACCCAATAAGGTGTTTCAGATGCCAAGCTCATGGCCATGTTGCAGCAGTGTTTAGGAGGGGAGATTCCGAGATGTGAGAAGTGTGCAGGACGGCATGGGACAAAGGAATGTGTCTGTATTGGTGGGGGAAAAAACGGTGTAGCAGTACATCCCCTGTAGCAGTACATCCCCTGTAGCAGTACATCACCTGTAGCAGTACATCCCCTGTAGCAGTACATCCCCTGTAGCAGTACATCCCCTGTAGCAGTACATCCCCTGTAGCAGTACATCCCCTGTAGCAGTACATCACCTGTAGCAGTACATCCCCTGTAGCAGTACATCCCCTGTAGCAGTACATCACCTGTAGCAGTACATCCCCTGTAGCAGTACATCCCCTGTAGCAGTACATCCCCTGTAGCAGTACATCACCTGTAGCAGTACATCACCTGTAGCAGTACATCCCCTGTAGCAGTACATCCCCTGTAGCAGTACATCCCCTGTAGCAGTACATCACCTGTAGCAGTACATCCCCTGTAGCAGTACATCCCCTGTAGCAGTACATCACCTGTAGCAGTACATCACCTGTAGCAGTACATCCCCTGTAGCAGTACATCACCTGTAGCAGTACATCACCTGTAGCAGTACATCCCCTGTAGCAGTACATCACCTGTAGCAGTACATCACCTGTAGCAGTACATCCCCTGTAGCAGTACATCCCCTGTAGCAGTACATCACCTGTAGCAGTACATCACCTGTAGCAGTTAGATTTACATTGCAGAGACGCGGCAACGACAGTCCCAGCTCAGACACCACTGAGTTTTTCCCCAACGCGGCCGACACGCAATTTACACCTGTGCATTAATGACCACCCTGGCTAACAGTACCTGTAACATGAGTTATTGGACTAACATTAACGGCCACCCTGGCTAACAGAACCTGTAACATGAGTTATTGGACTAACGTTAATGACCACCCTGGCTACCAGAACCTGTAACATGAGTTATTGGACTAACATTAATGACCACCCTGGCTAACAGAACCTGTAACATGAGTTATTGGACTAACATTAATGACCACCCTGGCTAACAGTACCTGTAACATGAGTTATTGGACTAACGTTAATGACCACCCTGGCTACCAGAACCTGTAACATGAGTTATTGGACTAACATTAATGACCACCCTGGCTAACAGAACCTGTAACATGAGTTATTGGACTAACATTAATGACCACCCTGGCTAACAGAACCTGTAACATGAGTTATTGGACTAACATTAATGACCACCCTGGCTAACAGAACCTGTAATATGAGTTATTGGACTAACATTAATGACCACCCTGGCTAACAGTACCTGTAACATGAGTTATTGGACTAACATTAATGACCACCCTGGCTACCAGAACCTGTAACATGAGTTATTGGACTAACACTAATGACCACCCTGGCTACCAGAACCTGTAACATGAGTTATTGGACTAACACTAATGACCACCCTGGCTACCACAACCTGTAACATGAGTTATTAGGCTGGGCTTCTAGACCAGGGATGGTGATAACCTGGAGGTGAGGGATGGTGATAACCTGGAGGTTAGAGAGGTGAGGGATGGTGATAACCTGGAGGTTAGAGGGGTGAAGGATGGTGATAACCTGGAGGTTAGAGAGGTGAAGGATGGTGATAACCTGGAGGTTAGAGGGGTGAAGGATGGTGATAACCTGGAGGTTAGAGAGGTGAAGGATGGTGATAACCTGGAGGTTAGAGAGGTGAAGGATGGTGATAACTTGGAGGTTAGAGAGGTGAGGGATGGTGATAACCTGGAGGTTAGAGAGGTGAAGGATGGTGATTACCTGGAGGTTAGAGAGGTGAGGGATGGTGATAACCTGGAGGTTAGAGAGGTGAGGGATGGTGATAACCTGGAGGTTAGAGAGGTGAGGGATGGTGATAACCTGGAGGTTAGAGAGGTGAGGGATGGTGATAACCTGGAGGTTAGAGAGGTGAAGGATGGTGATAACCTGGAGGTTAGAGAGGTGAAGGATGGTGATAACCTGGAGGTTAGAGAGGTGAGGGATGGTGATAACCTGGAGGTTAGAGAGGTGAAGGATGGTGATAACCTGGAGGTTAGAGAGGTGAAGGATGGTGATAACCTGGAGGTTAGAGAGGTGGGGGATGGTGATAACCTGGAGGTTAGAGAGGTGAGTTAGACCAGGGATGGTGATAACCTGGAGGTTAGAGAGGTGAAGGATGGTGATAACCTGGAGGTTAGAGAGGTGAAGGATGGTGATAACCTGGAGGTTAGGGAGGTGAAGGATGGTGATAACCTGGAGGTTAGAGAGGTGAGGGATGGTGATAACCTGGAGGTTAGAGAGGTGAAGGATGGTGATAACCTGGAGGTTAGAGAGGTGAGGGATGGTGATAACCTGGAGGTTAGAGAGGTGAAGGATGGTGATAACCTGGAGGTTAGAGAGGTGAGGGATGGTGATAACCTGGAGGTTAGAGAGGTGAAGGATGGTGATAACCTGGAGGTTAGAGAGGTGAAGGATGGTGATAACCTGGAGGTTAGAGAGGTGAGGGATGGTGATAACCTGGAGGTTAGAGAGGTGAAGGATGGTGATAACCTGGAGGTTAGAGAGGTGAAGGATGGTGATAACCTGGAGGTTAGAGAGGTGAGGGATGGTGATAACCTGGAGGTTAGAGAGGTGAAGGATGGTGATAACCTGGAGGTTAGAGAGGTGAAGGATGGTGATAACCTGGAGGTTAGAGAGGTGAAGGATGTTGATAACCTGGAGGTTAGAGAGGTGAAGGATGGTGATAACCTGGAGGTTAGAGAGGTGAAGGATGGTGATAACCTGGAGGTTAGAGAGGTGAAGGATGGTGATAACCTGGAGGTTAGAGAGGTGAAGGATGGTGATAACCTGGAGGTTAGAGAGGTGAAGGATGCTGATGAACTCAATGTTAGAGAGGTGAGTCTCTAACCTGAGGGTTGTCGGTTTAATCCCTGGGCTGGCACAGGATATCTGGCAGGAGTGAGCCGCAGAGGTGGACCCACACGTTGCAAAGTGGTGTGGCAAAATTCGTACTTGTCTTTTCCGGAGCCTGAAGTTTGCCCTGATCTCATGACCTGATCAGGTTAAACTCTGGGCCCTATCAGGTTAAACTCTGGGTCCTATTCGTGGGCTGGGACAACATATTATTATCATAGATAGCTTCCCTTTTCATCAGTGCTATGACTACAGGGCTGGGGGTTTTCTGGTCGGGTCATGTGAATTGGAAACGCAAGGTGGATCAAACCCTTTCAAACTACCACAAACATTGTTATTATTCATTCTGAATCTCATATCAAAAGAGCCAGTGACAAAAACTTCCACAGACAACATACTCTGTAGTTTAGTGAACTACTATAGCAGGGTTGGACAACATACTCTGTAGTTTAGTGAACTACTATAGCAGGGCTGGACAACATACTCTGTAGTTTAGTGAACTACTATAGCAGGGTTGGACAACATACTCTGTAGTTTAGTGAACTACTATAGCAGGGCTGGACAACATACTCTGTAGTTTAGTGAACTACTATAGCAGGGCTGGACAACATACTCTGTAGTTTAGTGAACTACTATAGCAGGGCTGGACAACATACTCTGTAGTTTAGTGAACTACTACAGCAGGGCTGGATAACATACACTGTAGTTTAGTGAACTACTATAGCAGGGCTGGACAACATACTCTGTAGTTTAGTGAACTACTATAGCAGGGCTGGACAACATATTCTGTAGTTTAGTGAACTACTATAGCAGGGTTGGACAACATACTCTGTAGTTTAGTGAACTACTATAGCAGGGCTGGACAACATACTCTGTAGTTTAGTGAACTACTATAGCAGGGCTGGACAACATACTCTGTAGTTTAGTGAACTACTACAGCAGGGCTGGACAACATACTCTGTAGTTTAGTGAACTACTATATCAGGGCTGGACAACACACTCTGTAGTTTAGTGAACTACTATAGCAGGGCTGGACAACATACTCTGTAGTTTAGTGAACTACTATAGCAGGGTTGGACAACATACTCTGTAGTTTAGTGAACTACTATAGCAGGGCTGGACAACATACTCTGTAGTTTAGTGAACTACTATAGCAGGGCTGGACAACATACTCTGTAGTTTAGTGAACTACTATAGCAGGGCTGGACAACATACTCTGTAGTTTAGTGAACTACTATATCAGGGCTGGACAACACACTCTGTAGTTTAGTGAACTACTATAGCAGGGCTGGACAACATACTCTGTAGTTTAGTGAACTACTATAGCAGGGCTGGACAACATACTCTGTAGTTTAGTGAACTACTACAGCAGGGCTGGACAACATACTCTGTAGTTTAGTGAACTACTATATCAGGGCTGGACAACACACTCTGTAGTTTAGTGAACTACTATAGCAGGGCTGGACAACATACTCTGTAGTTTAGTGAACTACTATAGCAGGGCTGGACAACATACTCTGTAGTTTAGTGAACTACTATAGCAGGGCTGGACAACATACTCTGTAGTTTAGTGAACTACTATAGCAGGGCTGGACAACATACTCTGTAGTTTAGTGAACTACTACAGCAGGGCTGGACAACATACTCTGTAGTTTAGTGAACTACTATATCAGGGCTGGACAACACACTCTGTAGTTTAGTGAACTACTATAGCAGGGCTGGACAACATACTCTGTAGTTTAGTGAACTACTATAGCAGGGTTGGACAACATACTCTGTAGTTTAGTGAACTACTATAGCAGGGTTGGACAACATACTCTGTAGTTTAGTGAACTACTATAGCAGGGTTGGACAACATACTCTGTAGTTTAGTGAACTACTATAGCAGGGCTGGACAACATACTCTGTAGTTTAGTGAACTACTATAGCAGGGTTGGACAACATACTCTGTAGTTTAGTGAACTACTATAGCAGGGTTGGACAACATACTCTGTAGTTTAGTGAACTACTATAGCAGGGCTGGACAACATATTCTGTAGTTTAGTGAACTACTATAGCAGGGCTGGACAACATACTCTGTAGTTTAGTGAACTACTATAGCAGGGCTGGACAACATACTCTGTAGTTTAGTGAACTACTATAGCAGGGCTGGACAACATACTCTGTAGTTTAGTGAACTACTATAGCAGGGCTGGACAACATACTCTGTAGTTTAGTGAACTACTATATCAGGGCTGGACAACATACTCTGTAGTTTAGTGAACTACTATAGCAGGGCTGGATAACATACTCTGTAGTTTAGTGAACTTCTATAGCAGGGCTGGACAACATACTCTGTAGTTTAGTGACCTACTGTAGCAGGGCTGGACAACATACTCTGTAGTTTAGTGAACTACTGGAGCAGGGCTGGACAACATACTCTGTAGTTTAGTGAACTACTATAGCAGGGCTGGACAACATACTCTGTAGTTTAGTGAACTACTATAGCAGGGCTGGACAACATACTCTGTAGTTTAGTGAACTACTACAGCAGGGCTGGATAACATACTCTGTAGTTTAGTGAACTACTATAGCAGGGCTGGACAACATACTCTGTAGTTTAGTGAACTACTACAGCAGGGCTGGACAACATACTCTGTAGTTTAGTGAACTACTATATCAGGGCTGGACAACATACTCTGTAGTTTAGTGAACTACTATAGCAGGGTTACATTTAACACTATAGACAGTAGACTGTAACAAGGCATGGTTACATTTAACACTATAGACAGTAACAAGGCAGGGTTACATTTAACACTATAGACAGACTGTATCAAGACAGGGTTACATTTAACACTATAGACAGTAGACTGTATCAAGACAGGGTTACATTTAACACTATAGACAGTAACAAGACAGGGTTACATTTAACACTATAGACAGTAACAAGGCAGGGTTACATTTAACACTATAGACAGTAGACTGTAACAAGACAGGGTTACATTTAACACTATAGACAGTAGATTGTAACAAGGCATGGTTACATTTAACACTATAGACAGTAACAAGGCAGGGTTACATTTAACACTATAGACAGACTGTATCAAGACAGGGTTACATTTAACACTATAGACAGTAGACTGTATCAAGACAGGGTTACATTTAACACTATAAACAGTAGACTGTAACAAGACAGGGTTACATTTAACACTATAGACTGTAGACTGTAACAAGGCAGGGTTACATTTAACACTATAGACTGTAACAAGATAGGGTTACATTTAACACTATAGACAGTAACAAGGCAGGGTTACATTTAACACTATAGACAGTAGACTGTAACAAGACAGGGTTACATTTAACACTATAGACAGTAACAAGGCAGGGTTACATTTAACACTATAGACAGACTGTATCAAGACAGGGTTACATTTAACACTATAGACAGTAGACTGTATCAAGACAGGGTTACATTTAACACTATAGACAGTAACAAGACAGGGTTACATTTAACACTATAGACAGTAACAAGGCAGGGTTACATTTAACACTATAGACAGTAGACTGTAACAAGACAGGGTTACATTTAACACTAGACAGTAGATTGTAACAAGGCATGGTTACATTTAACACTATAGACAGTAACAAGGCAGGGTTACATTTAACACTATAGACAGACTGTATCAAGACAGGGTTACATTTAACACTATAGACAGTAGACTGTATCAAGACAGGGTTACATTTAACACTATAGACAGTAGACTGTAACAAGACAGGGTTACATTTAACACTATAGACTGTAGACTGTAACAAGGCAGGGTTACATTTAACACTATAGACTGTATCAAGACAGGGTTACATTTAACACTATAGACTGTAGACTGTAACAAGGCAGGGTTACATTTAACACTATAGACAGTAGACTGTAACAAGACAGGGTTACATTTAACACTATAGACAGTAACAAGACAGGGTTACATTTAACACTATAGACAGTAGACTGTAACAAGGCATGGTTACATTTAACACTATAGACAGTAACAAGGCAGGGTTACATTTAACACTATAGACAGTAGACTGTAACAAGACAGGGTTACATTTAACACTATAGACAGTAGACTGTAACAAGACAGGGTTACATTTAACACTGTAGACTGTAACAAGGCAGGGTTACATTTAACACTATAGACTGTAACAAGATAGGGTTATATTTAACACTATAGACAGTAACAAGGCAGGGTTACATTTAACACTATAAACCGTAACATGACAGGGTTACATTTAACACTATAGACTGTAACAAGGCAGGGTTACATTTAACACTATAGACAGTAGATTGTAACATGACAGGGTTACATTTAACACTATAGACTGTAACAAGGCAGGGTTACATTTAACACTATAGACAGTAACAAGGCAGGGTTACATTTAACACTATAGACAGTAGACTGTATCAAGGCAGGGTTACATTTAACACTATAGACAGTAACAAGACAGGGTTACATTTAACACTATAGACTGTAACAATGCAGGGTTACATTTAACACTATAGCCTGTAGACTGTAACAAGACAGGGTTACATTTAACACTATAGACAGTAGACTGTATCAAGGCAGGGTTACATTTAACACTATAGACTGTAACAAGACAGGGTTACATTTAACACTATAGACAGTAGACTGTAACAAGACAGGGTTACATTTAACACTATAGACAGTAACAAGACAGGGTTACATTTAACACTATAGACAGTAGACTGTAACAAGACAGGGTTACATTTAACACTGTAGACTGTAACAAGACAGGGTTACATTTAACACTATAGACAGTAGACTGTAACAAGACAGGGTTACATTTAACACTATAGACAGTAGACTGTAACAAGGCATGGTTACATTTAACACTATGGACTGTAACAAGACAGGGTTACATTTAACACTATAGACAGTAGACTGTAACAAGACAGGGTTACATTTAACACTATAGACAGTAGACTGTAACAAGACAGGGTTACATTTAACACTATAGACAGTAGACTGTAACAAGACAGGGTTACATTTAACACTATAGACAGTAACAAGACAGGGTTACATTTAACACTATAGACTGTAACAAGGCAGGGTTTCATTTAACACTATAGACTGTAACAAGGCAGGGTTACATTTAACACTATAGACTGTAACAAGACAGGGTTACATTTAACACTATAGACAGTAGACTGTAACAAGGCAGGGTTATATTTAACACTATAGACAGTAACAAGACAGGGTTACATTTAACACTATAGACAGTAACAAGACAGGGTTACATTTAACACTATAGACAGTAACAAGACAGGTTTACATTTAACACTATAGACTGTAACAAGACGGGGTTACATTTAACACTAGACAGTAGACTGTAACAAGACAGGGTTACATTTAACACTATAGACAGTAGACTGTAACAAGACAGGGTTACATTTAACACTATAGACAGTAGACAGTAACAAGACAGGGTTACATTTAACACTATAGACAGTAACAAGACAGGGTTACATTTAACACTATAGACTGTAACAAGGCAGGGTTACATTTAACACTATAGACTGTAACAAGACAGGGTTACATTTAACACTATAGACAGTAGACTGTAACAAGGCAGGGTTACATTTAACACTATAGACTGTAACAAGGCAGGGTTACATTTAACACTATAGACTGTAACAAGACAGGGTTACATTTAACACTATAGACAGTAGACTGTAACAAGGCAGGGTTACATTTAACACTATAGACAGTAACAAGACAGGGTTACATTTAACACTATAGACAGTAACAAGACAGGGTTACATTTAAC
>NW_025533853.1:332500-389954 GCF_020615455.1 Coregonus clupeaformis
CTTGGCATTGCATAAGGTGATCTTAGGCTTGTGTGCGGCTGCTCGGCCATGGAAACCCATTTCATGAAGCTCCCGACGAACAGTTATTGTGCTGACGTTGCTTCCAGAGGCAGTTTGGAATTCGGTAGCGAGTGTTGCAACCGAGGACAGACGATTTTTACGCACTACGCGCTTCAGCACTCGGCGGTCCCGTTCTGTGAGCTTGTGTGGCCGACCACTTCGCGGCTGAGCCGTTGTTGCTCCTAGACGTTTCCACTTCACAATAACAGCACTTACAGTTGACCGGGGCAGCTCTAGCAGGGCAGAAATGTAACGAACTGACTTGTTGGAAAGGTGGCATCCTATGACGGTGCCACGTTGAAAGTCACTGAGCTCTTCAGTAAGGCCGTTCTACTGCCAATGTTTGTCTATGGAGATTGCATGGCTGTGTGCTCGATTTTATACACCTGTCAGCAATGGGTGTGGCTGAAATAGCCGAATCCACTAATTTGAAGGGGTGTCCACATACTTTTGTATATATAGAGTATATCAACAATCCTTCCTCCAAAGGAGCCTTCTATGGATTACATTTTGAGGTCTGTTTTTTTTTTGTTCTGTGAGGAATCACCCTGCTGTGATAATGTTACAGTGTAGCGGTGTAGTTCTGTGTTTAATCACCCTGCTGTGATAATGTTACAGTGTAGCCGTGTAGTTCTGTGAGGAATCACCCTGCTGTGATAATGTTACAGTGTAGCCATGTAGTTCTGTGAGGAATCACCCTGCTGTGATAATGTTACAGTGTAGCCATGTAGTTCTGTGTTTAATCACCCTGCTGTGATAATGTTACAGTGCAGCCATGTAGTTCTGTGAGGAATCACCCTGCTGTGATAATGTTACAGTGTAGCCATGTAGTTCTGTGAGGAATCACCCTGCTGTGATAATGTTACAGTGTAGCCATGTAGTTCTGTGTTTAATCACCCTGCTGTGATAATGTTACAGTGCAGCCATGTAGTTCTGTGAGGAATCACCCTGCTGTGATAATGTTACAGTGCAGCCATGTAGTTCTGTGGGGAATCACCCTGCTGTGATAATGTTACAGTGTAGCCATGTAGTTCTGTGTTTAATCACCCTGCTGTGATAATGTTACAGTGTAGCCGTGTAGTTCTGTGGGGAATCACCCTGCTGTGATAATGTTACAGTGTAGCCATGTAGTTCTGTGTTTAATCACCCTGCTGTGATAATGTTACAGTGCAGCCATGTAGTTCTGTGAGGAATCACCCTGCTGTGATAATGTTACAGTGCAGCCATGTAGTTCTGTGGGGAATCACCCTGCTGTGATAATGTTACAGTGTAGCCATGTAGTTCTGTGGGGAATCACCCTGCTGTGATAATGTTACAGTGTAGCCATGTAGTTCTGTGTTTAATCACCCTGCTGTGATAATGTTACAGTGTAGCCGTGTAGTTCTGTGGGGAATCACCCTGCTGTGATAATGTTACAGTGTAGCCGTGTAGTTCTGTGAGGAATCACCCTGCTGTGATAATGTTACAGTGTAGCCGTGTAGTTCTGTGTTTAATCACCCTGCTGTGATAATGTTACAGTGTAGCCATGTAGTTCTGTGGGGAATCACCCTGCTGTGATAATGTTACAGTGTAGCCATGTAGTTCTGTGAGGAATCACCCTGCTGTGATAATGTTACAGTGTAGCCGTGTAGTTCTGTGTTTAATCACCCTGCTGTGATAATGTTACAGTGTAGCCGTGTAGTTCTGTGAGGAATCACCCTGCTGTGATAATGTTACAGTGTAGCCATGTAGTTCTGTGAGGAATCACCCTGCTGTGATAATGTTACAGTGTAGCCATGTAGTTCTGTGGGGAATCACCCTGCTGTGATAATGTTACAGTGTAGCCATGTAGTTCTGTGAGGAATCACCCTGCTGTGATAATGTTACAGTGTAGCCATGTAGTTCTGTGTTTAATCACCCTGCTGTGATAATGTTACAGTGCAGCCATGTAGTTCTGTGAGGAATCACCCTGCTGTGATAATGTTACAGTGCAGCCATGTAGTTCTGTGGGGAATCACCCTGCTGTGATAATGTTACAGTGTAGCCATGTAGTTCTGTGTTTAATCACCCTGCTGTGATAATGTTACAGTGTAGCCATGTAGTTCTGTGAGGAATCACCCTGCTGTGATAATGTTACAGTGTAGCCGTGTAGTTCTGTGGGGAATCACCCTGCTGTGATAATGTTACAGTGTAGCCGTGTAGTTCTGTGGGGAATCACCCTGCTGTGATAATGTTACAGTGTAGCCGTGTAGTTCTGTGAGGAATCACCCTGCTGTGATAATGTTACAGTGTAGCCGTGTAGTTCTGTGTTTAATCACCCTGCTGTGATAATGTTACAGTGTAGCCATGTAGTTCTGTGGGGAATCACCCTGCTGTGATAATGTTACAGTGTAGCCATGTAGTTCTGTGAGGAATCACCCTGCTGTGATAATGTTACAGTGTAGCCATGTAGTTCTGTGAGGAATCACCCTGCTGTGATAATGTTACAGTGTAGCCATGTAGTTCTGTGAGGAATCACCCTGCTGTGATAATGTTACAGTGTAGCCATGTAGTTCTGTGAGGAATCACCCTGCTGTGATAATGTTACAGTGTAGCCATGTAGTTCTGTGAGGAATCACCCTGCTGTGATAATGTTACAGTGTAGCGGTGTAGTTCTGTGTTTAATCACCCTGCTGTGATAATGTTACAGTGTAGCCTTGTAGTTCTGTGAGGAATCACCCTGCTGTGATAATGTTACAGTGTAGCCGTGTAGTTCTGTGGGGAATCACCCTGCTGTGATAATGTTACAGTGTAGCCGTGTAGTTCTGTGGGGAATCACCCTGCTGTGATAATGTTACAGTGTAGCCATGTATTTCTGTGGGGAATCACCCTGCTGTGATAATGTTACAGTGTAGCCATGTAGTTCTGTGGGGAATCACCCTGCTGTGATAATGTTACAGTGTAGCCATGTAGTTCTGTGAGGAATCTGTCATGAGCCCTCTTACTCCACCGGGTTACCACCTTAATGTGTTTCCACTATCTTCCACTCCGCTCATCTCTCTCTCTCTACTCAGCCTAACGAGCTCCACCTGTTCCTGCTCTGCTCGGCTCTAATTACTCTGCCAGCTGCGCTGCATTACCCACTAACCTCTCCCAGTATTTAAAGTCCCGTCTTTCAGCTCTCCTTTGTCAGATCGTCTGCAACGCTCACACCCGGAACCTGTGTGCTCGCGCTTCTGGCTCTCTCTTGTTTTGTGACCCCGGACCTGCCTGATTCTTGGATACTCTTCTGCCCCAGGAAAACCAGACCTGCTCTCTGCCATTACGACTCCTGACTACTCTTCGACCCCGGTAACTCTGACCAGCCTTCTGCCTTGCTACAACGTATTTGGATTTCCCTTGAACTGTACTTCTGCCTTGTTTCATCCGCCCCGTTGTGTCTGTGTTTCCTCCCCCCCCCAGGACTTCTGGACCACCAACCACCGGCGTCATCGGACGCATCGCTGCCACTGGGGGGGGGCACAGACCCAGCACATTGGACGGGATAACCCCAGGAGCCTTCACTCACTCCCTACTTCCCTTTTCCCTTAAGTTTTAATAAACTTTCTGGTGTGACGCAATTGTGGTCCTCTTGTCGTCTGTCTGAACCGTGACAGAATCACCCTGCTGTGATAATGTTACAGTGTAGCCATGTAGTTCTGTGGGGAATCACCCTGCTGTGATAATGTTACAGTGTAGCCATGTAGTTCTGTGAGGAATCACCCTGCTGTGATAATGTTACAGTGTAGCCATGTAGTTCTGTGAGGTATCACCCTGCTGTGATAATGTTACAGTGTAGCCGTGTAGTTCTGTGTTTAATCACCCTGCTGTGATAATGTTACAGTGTAGCCGTGTAGTTCTGTGAGGAATCACCCTGCTGTGATAATGTTACAGTGTAGCCATGTAGTTCTGTGGGGAATCACCCTGCTGTGATAATGTTACAGTGTAGCCGTGTAGTTCTGTGAGGAATCACCCTGCTGTGATAATGTTACAGTGTAGCCATGTAGTTCTGTGGGGAATCACCCTGCTGTGATAATGTTACAGTGTAGCCATGTAGTTCTGTGGGGAATCACCCTGCTGTGATAATGTTACAGTGTAGCCATGTAGTTCTGTGAGGAATCACCCTGCTGTGATAATGTTACAGTGTAGCGGTGTAGTTCTGTGAGGAATCACCCTGCTGTGATAATGTTACAGTGTAGCCATGTAGTTCTGTGAGGAATCACCCTGCTGTGATAATGTTACAGTGTAGCCGTGTAGTTCTGTGTTTAATCACCCTGCTGTGATAATGTTACAGTGTAGCCATGTAGTTCTGTGGGGAATCACCCTGCTGTGATAATGTTACAGTGTAGCCGTGTAGTTCTGTGAGGAATCACCCTGCTGTGATAATGTTACAGTGTAGCCTTGTAGTTCTGTGAGGAATCACCCTGCTGTGATAATGTTACAGTGTAGCCGTGTAGTTCTGTGAGGTATCACCCTGCTGTGATAATGTTACAGTGTAGCCATGTAGTTCTGTGAGGAATCACCCTGCTGTGATAATGTTACAGTGTAGCCATGTAGTTCTGTGAGGAATCACCCTGCTGTGATAATGTTACAGTGTAGCGGTGTAGTTCTGTGAGGAATCACCCTGCTGTGATAATGTTACAGTGTAGCCATGTAGTCTCCCGAGTGGCGCAGTGGTCTAAGGCACTGCATCGCAGTGATAGCTGGTTCGAATCCAGGCTCTGTCGTAGCCGGCCGTGACCGGGAGACCCATGGGGTGGCGCACAATTGGCACAGCATCGCTGTGATAATGTTACAGTGTAGCCATGTGTCTTGAATGATCTCTGACATAGTCAACCCACACAGAGGTTATGCAATGATTTGACGACAGCTACGGCAGGTCGAGAGAATTCAAGCCCACATGCAGCAGATACAGATATATTCAGTGGTTAAAGTCTCAGAGCTGTAGGAGGGAGGCAGAGAGGAAGGAAGGAAGAAAGTGGTAGATAGACGAGAGATGGAGTTACCAGACAACAGGGAGGGAGGCAGGGAGGGAGGCAGAGAGGGAGGCAGAGAGGGAGGCAGAGAGGGAGGCAGAGAGGGAGGCAGGGAGGGAGGCAGAGAGGGAGGCAGAGAGGGAGACAGGGAGGGAGACACCAGACAACAGGGAGGGAGACAGAGAGGGAGACAGAGAGGGAGTTACCAGACAACAGGGAGGGAGACAGGGAGGGAGACAGAGAGGGAGACAGAGAGGGAGACAGAGAGGGAGACAGAGAGGGAGACAGAGAGGGAGACAGAGAGGGAGACACCAGACAACAGGGAGGGAGACAGAGAGGGAGGCAGAGAGGGAGGCAGAGAGGGAGGCAGAGAGGGAGGCAGAGAGGGAGGCAGAGAGGGAGGCAGAGAGGGAGACAGAGAGGGAGACAGAGAGGGAGACAGAGAGGGAGACACCAGACAACAGGGAGGGAGACAGGGAGGGAGGCAGAGAGGGAGGCAGAGAGGGAGACAGGGTGGGAGGGAGACAGGGTGGGAGGGAGACAGGGTGGGAGGTAGACGGGGTGGGAGGGAGGCAGAGATGGAGACACCAGACAACAGGGAGGGAGACAGAGAGGGAGTTACCAGACAACAGGGAGGGAGGCATGGAGGGAGGCAGAGAGGGAGGCAGAGAGGGAGGCAGAGAGGGAGGCAGGGTGGGAGGGAGACAGGATGGGAGGGAGACAGAGAGGGAGGCAGAGAGGGAGGCAGAGAGGGAGGCAGAGAGGGAGACAGGGAGGGAGACAGGGAGGCAGAGAGGGAGGGAGGGAGGCAGACAGAGAGGCAGGGAAGGAGGCAGGCAGGCATGCCGGTGGGAACACTTGACAGGGAAAGTGGCTCAGCTCCCCTTGCTGCTGTCAGAGGTCCTCTTCTTTACACCTCACCCCACACATCCCTTCATCCCTTCATCCCTTCATCCCCCTATCCCTCCATTCTACTCCCTCCTTTCCCTGTGGTTGATGAGTAGTGGTCAGAACAGCAGAAAACAAACCTTCCTCTCACACAGCCCAGCCCAAACACACACACACACACACAATGCTCTCTCTCTCTCTCTCTCTCTCTCTCTCTCTCTCTCTCTCTCTCTCTCTCTCTCTCTCTCTCTCTCTCTCTCTCTCTCTCTCTCTCTCTCTCTCTCTCTCTCTCTCTCTCTGTCTCTCTGTCTCTCTCTCTCTGTGTCTCTCTGTCTCTCTCTCTCTGTGTCTCTCTCTCTGTGTCTCTCTCTCTCTCTCTCTCTCTTTTCTCACTGGGGATTGGGGATGTTGCTCTCTTTCTCTCTCACTCTCATGCACACAGACCCACACATCCTCTCCTCTCCTCTCTCCTCTCCTCTCCTCTCCTCTCCTCTCCTCTCCTCTCCTCTCCTCTCCTCTCCTCTCCAAAGCTGGAGTTCACTGGGTTCTATGAAAGCACACATTAAAAGATTGAAAGCAAGTTCTAGTGCATTTTCCTGCTTGATGTAAATGTGGCATGGTATCACTGTAACATCCACTTCCCTTCCACCTCTATTTTACACCACATCAAAATGCAGCAATTGAAAAGGAAAAGGGTCGTCTATATTGACATGAATTACATTGATCTCTGTCATGAATAATGTAACATAACACCATGTAAGAAGTTGTTTTTCAGGATTTTCTGTTTGACAGTCAAATGAAAAAAAAAATCACAATGTTCATCTAATTTCTGTGACTTAGTATGCTTCCCGATATCAAACATAATTAAATTCAGAAAACCAAAAGCTGTTTTTTTTCTTCATTACAAGCCAGTGGAACATTCCTTTTGATTTGATGTAATAAAACCAATCAATGGAACATCTGATTTTCTACAGTAGTGGGATTACATTTCTGCATTTCACTGCATATTATATTCACTTTTTTTCGTCACAGTAATTTAATATAACTGAATGTATGCAGTGTGTGTGGGTTGCATCCCAAATGGCACCCTGTTCTCTATATACAATAGTAGTACACTACTTTTGCCAAGGCTCTAATGCACCATATAGGGAATAGGGTGCCATTTGGGATTCAACCCAATGTGTAATCTATCATAATGAATGGCCATCATGTTTCCAATACATCTGCTGTAGTTATTAACGGGCTATCATTTTATAATCATTTATACTGATCACCTCACTAGATGTTATCTATGGAACCTCCTTTTAAAAGGTCACTTAGTCACCTCACACCTCACATAGGATCTCTGCATGCATCCCAAAAAAACGTCTTCCTGTTTCCTGTATAGTGCACGAGGGGCCCTGGTCTAAAGTAGTGCGGTGAAATAGATGGTTTCTCTAACTAATTTACCTCCTTGTGATGTCACCAGGCATGCCAAAACTCCATCCCACCTAAATCTACACCTACTTTTTTTTTCATCTCAATATCAAACAATTTCTGGGTAACAATGAAGTACCTTTACTGTGATTTGTTTTAAATCTGAATGGTCAAAAAGAAACAGAATAGCTTCTTAGCAAATATCAATTTTTGTTATTGGCAGAGAGGTTTGGAGCTCTCTTTCCTATTGGTCTGTTAACTAATTTACCTCCTTGTGATGTCACCAGGCCAAAACTCCATCCCACCTAAATCTACACCTACCTATTGGTCTGTTAACTAATTTACCTCCTTGTGATGTCACCAGGCCAAAACTCCATCCCACCTAAATCTTTTCAGAACATGCTCTTACATTAAAAGGGCATTAGAATAATTTGCACAACTTCACAGTATTATTCCAACCTCATAGGGGGGATATATATAAATATATACCATGTATAAAACACAAGAAAATACATCCCTGCCGGCCATTCCCTCCCCTACCCTGGGCCAATTGTGCGCCGCCCCATGGGTCTCCCGGTCGCGGCCGGCTACGACAGAGCCTGGATTCGAACCAGGATCTCTAGTGGCACAGCTAGCACTGTGATGCAGTGCCTTAGACCACTGCGCCACTCGGGAGACTTATGTCTATATAGACTAGGTCAGCCAGTCAATAGATCTGAATGTCTATATAGACTAGGTCAGTCGGTCAATAGATCTGAATGTCTATATAGACTAGGTCTGTCAGTCAATAGATCTGAATGTCTATATAGACTAGGTCAGCCAGTCAATAGATCTGAATGTCTATATAGACTAGGTCAGTCGGTCAATAGATCTGAATGTCTATATAGACTAGGTCTGTCTGTCAATAGATCTGAATGTCTACCGTGCATTCGGAAAGTATTCAGACCCCTTGACTTTTTCCACATTTTGTTACGTTACAGCCTTATTCTAAAATTGATTAAATAAAACATTTTCCTCAGCAATCTACACACAATACCCCATAACGACAAAGCGAAAACAGGTTTTTAGAAATGTTTGCTAATTTATGAAAAATTCAAAACAGAAATACCGTATTTACATAAGTATTCAGACCCTTTGCTATGAGACTCGAAATTGAGCTCAGGTGCATCCTGTTTCCATTGATCATCCTTGAGATGTTTCTACAACTTGATTGGAGTCCACCTGTGGTAAATTCAATTGATTGGATATGATTTGGAAAGGCACACACCTGTCTATATAAGGTCCCACAGTTGACAGTGCATGTCAGAGCAAAAACCAAGCCATGAGGTCGAAGGAATTGTCCGTAGAGCTCCGAGACAGTATTGTGTCGAGGCACAGATCTGGGGAAGGGTACCAAAAAATGTCTGCAGCATTGAAGGTCCCCAAGAACACAGTGGCCTCCATCATTCTTAAATGGAAGAAGTTTGGAACCACCAAGACTCTTCCTAGAGCTGGTCGCCAGGCCAAACTGAACAATCTGGGGAGAAGGGCCTTGGTCAGGGAGGTGACCAAGAACCTGATGGTCACTCTGACAGAGCTCTAGAGTTCCTCTGTGGAGATGGGAGAACCTTCCAGAATGACAACAATCTCTGCAGCACTCCACCAATCCGGCCTTTATGGTAGAGTGGCCAGACGGAAGCCACTCCTCAGTAAAAGGGACATGACAGCCCGCTTGGAGTTTGCCAAAAGGCACCTAAAGGACTCTCAGACCATGAGAAACAAGGTTCTCTCGTCTGATGAAACCAAGATTGAACTCTTTGGCCTTAATGCCAAGCGTCACGTCTGGAGGAAACCTGGCACCATCTCTACGGTGAAGCATGGTGGTGGCAGCATCATGCTGTGGGGATGTTTTTCAGCGGCAGGGAGACAAGTCTGGATCGAGGGAAAGATGAACTGAGCAAAGTACAGAGGGATCCTTGATAAAAACCTGCTACAGAGCGCTCAGGACCTCAGACTGGGGCGAAGGTTCACCTTCCAACAGGACAACGACCCTAAGCACACAGCCAAGACAACGCAGGAGAGGCTTCGGGACAAGTCTCTGAATGTCCTTGAGTGGCCCAGACTTGAACCCGATCGAACATCTCTGGAGAGACCTGAAAATAGCTGTGCAGCGACGCTCTCCATCCAACCTGACAGAGCTTGAGAGGATCTGCAGAGGAGAATGGGAGAAACTCCCCAAATACAGGTGTGCCAAGCTTGTAGCGTCATACCCAAGAAGACTGGAGGCTGTAATCGCTGCCAAAGGCGCTTCAACAAAGTACTGAGTAAAGGGTCTGAATATTTATGTAAATGTTATATTTCCGTTTTTTATTTGTAATACGTTTGCTAAAATTGATAAAAACCTGTTTTTGCTTTGTCATTATGGGGTATTGTGTGTAGATTGATGATTAGTTTTAGAATAAGGCTGTAACGTAACAAAATGTGGAAAAAGTCAAGGAGTCTGAATACTTTCCGAATGCACTCTATATAGACTAGGTCAGCCAGTCAATAGATCTGAATGTCTATATAGACTAGGCCAGTCAATAGATCTGAATGTCTATATAGACTAGGCCAGCCAGTCAATAGATCTGAATGTCTATATAGACTAGGTCAGTCAATAGATCTGAATGTCTATATAGACTAGGCCAGTCAATAGATCTGAATGTCTATATAGACTAGGTCAGTCAATAGATCTGAATGTCTATATAGACTAGGTCAGTCAGTCAATAGATCTGAATGGCTATATAGACTAGGTCAGTCAGTCAATAGATCTGAATGTCTATATAGACTAGGCCAGTCAATAGATCTGAATGTCTATATAGACTAGGCCAGTCAATAGATCTGAATGTCTATATAGACTAGGCCAGTCAATAGATCTGAATGTCTATATAGACTAGGTCAGTCAATAGATCTGAATGTCTATATAGACTAGGCCAGTCAATAGATCTGAATGTCTATATAGACTAGGCCAGTCAATAGATCTGAATGTCTATATAGACTAGGTCAGTCAGTCAATAGATCTGAATGTCTATATAGACTAGGCCAGTCAATAGATCTGAATGTCTATATAGACTAGGGCCAGTCAATAGATCTGAATGTCTATATAGACTAGGTCAGCCAGTCAATAGATCTGAATGTCTATATAGACTAGGTCAGTCAATAGATCTGAATGTCTATATAGACTAGGTCAGTCAATAGATCTGAATGTCTATATAGACTAGGCGCCAGTCAATAGATCTGAATGTCTATATAGACTAGGTCAGCCAGTCAATAGATCTGAATGTCTATATAGACTAGGTCAGCCAGTCAATAGATCTGAATGTCTATATAGACTAGGTCAGTCAATAGATCTGAATGTCTATATAGACTAGGTCAGCCAGTCAATAGATCTGAATGTCTATATAGACTAGGCCAGTCAATAGATCTGAATGTCTATATAGACTAGGTCAGTCAGTCAATAGATCTGAATGTCTATATAGACTAGGTCAGCCAGTCAATAGATCTGAATGTCTATATAGACTAGGCCAGTCAATAGATCTGAATGTCTATATAGACTAGGCCAGTCAATAGATCTGAATGTCTATATAGACTAGGTCAGTCAATAGATCTGAATGTCTATATAGACTAGGCCAGTCAATAGATCTGAATGTCTATATAGACTAGGCCAGTCAATAGATCTGAATGTCTATATAGACTAGGTCAGCCAGTCAATAGATCTGAATGTCTATATAGACTAGGTCAGTCAATAGATCTGAATGTCTATATAGACTAGGTCAGTCAATAGATCTGAATGTCTATATAGACTAGGCCAGTCAATAGATCTGAATGTCTATATAGACTAGGTCAGTCAATAGATCTGAATGTCTATATAGACTAGGTCAGCCAGTCAATAGATCTGAATGTCTATATAGACTAGGCCAGTCAATAGATCTGAATGTCTATATAGACTAGGTCAGCCAGTCAATAGATCTGAATGTCTATATAGACTAGGTCAGCCAGTCAATAGATCTGAATGTCTATATAGACTAGGTCAGCCAGTCAATAGATCTGAATGTCTATATAGACTAGGCCAGCCAGTCAATAGATCTGAATGTCTATATAGACTAGGCCAGTCAATAGATCTGAATGTCTATATAGACTAGGCCAGTCAATAGATCTGAATGTCTATATAGACTAGGTCAGCCAGTCAATAGATCTGAATGTCTATATAGACTAGGTCAGTCAATAGATCTGAATGTCTATATAGACTAGGCCAGTCAATAGATCTGAATGTCTATATAGACTAGGTCAGCCAGTCAATAGATCTGAATGTCTATATAGACTAGGCCAGTCAATAGATCTGAATGTCTATATAGACTAGGTCAGCCAGTCAATAGATCTGAATGTCTATATAGACTAGGCCAGTCAATAGATCTGAATGTCTATATAGACTAGGTCAGTCAATAGATCTGAATGTCTATATAGACTAGGCCAGTCAATAGATCTGAATGTCTATATAGACTAGGCCAGTCAATAGATCTGAATGTCTATATAGACTAGGTCAGTCAATAGATCTGAATGTCTATATAGACTAGGTCAGCCAGTCAATAGATCTGAATGTCTATATAGACTAGGCCAGTCAATAGATCTGAATGTCTATATAGACTAGGTCAGTCAATAGATCTGAATGTCTATATAGACTAGGCCAGTCAGTCAATAGATCTGAATGTCTATATAGACTAGGTCAGTCAATAGATCTGAATGTCTATATAGACTAGGTCAGTCAATAGATCTGAATGTCTATATAGACTAGGCCAGTCAATAGATCTGAATGTCTATATAGACTAGGCCAGTCAATAGATCTGAATGTCTATATAGACTAGGCCAGTCAATAGATCTGAATGTCTATATAGACTAGGTCAGTCAGTCAATAGATCTGAATGTCTATATAGACTAGGCCAGTCAATAGATCTGAATGTCTATATAGACTAGGTCAGCCAGTCAATAGATCTGAATGTCTATATAGACTAGGCCAGTCAATAGATCTGAATGTCTATATAGACTAGGGTCAGTCAATAGATCTGAATGTCTATATAGACTAGGCCAGTCAATAGATCTGAATGTCTATATAGACTAGGTGTCAGTCAATAGATCTGAATGTCTATATAGACTAGGCCAGTCAATAGATCTGAATGTCTATATAGACTAGGCCAGTCAATAGATCTGAATGTCTATATAGACTAGGTCGTCAGTCAATAGATCTGAATGTCTATATAGACTAGGCCAGTCAATAGATCTGAATGTCTATATAGACTAGGCCAGTCAATAGATCTGAATGTCTATATAGACTAGGCCAGTCAATAGATCTGAATGTCTATATAGACTAGGCCAGTCAATAGATCTGAATGTCTATATAGACTAGGCCAGTCAATAGATCTGAATGTCTATATAGACTAGGTCAGTCAATAGATCTGAATGTCTATATAGACTAGGCCAGTCAATAGATCTGAATGTCTATATAGACTAGGCCAGTCAATAGATCTGAATGTCTATATAGACTAGGTCAGTCAATAGATCTGAATGTCTATATAGACTAGGCCAGTCAATAGATCTGAATGTCTATATAGACTAGGCCAGCCAGTCAATAGATCTGAATGTCTATATAGACTAGGTCAGCCAGTCAATAGATCTGAATGTCTATATAGACTAGGCCAGTCAATAGATCTGAATGTCTATATAGACTAGGCCAGTCAATAGATCTGAATGTCTATATAGACTAGGTCAGTCAATAGATCTGAATGTCTATATAGACTAGGTCAGTCAATAGATCTGAATGTCTATATAGACTAGGCCAGTCAATAGATCTGAATGTCTATATAGACTAGGCCAGTCAATAGATCTGAATGTCTATATAGACTAGGCCAGTCAATAGATCTGAATGTCTATATAGACTAGGGTCAGTCAATAGATCTGAATGTCTATATAGACTAGGCCAGTCAATAGATCTGAATGTCTATATAGACTAGGCCAGTCAATAGATCTGAATGTCTATATAGACTAGGCCAGTCAATAGATCTGAATGTCTATATAGACTAGGCCAGCCAGTCAATAGATCTGAATGTCTATATAGACTAGGCCAGTCAATAGATCTGAATGTCTATATAGACTAGGTCAGTCAATAGATCTGAATGTCTATATAGACTAGGCCAGTCAGTCAATAGATCTGAATGTCTATATAGACTAGGTCAGTCAGTCAATAGATCTGAATGTCTATATAGACTAGGTCAGTCAATAGATCTGAATGTCTATATAGACTAGGTCAGTCAGTCAATAGATCTGAATGTCTATATAGACTAGGTCAGTCAGTCAATAGATCTGAATGTCTATATAGACTAGGTCAGTCAATAGATCTGAATGTCTATATAGACTAGGCCAGTCAGTCAATAGATCTGAATGTCTATATAGACTAGGTCAGTCAATAGATCTGAATGTCTATATAGACTAGGCCAGTCAATAGATCTGAATGTCTATATAGACTAGGCCAGTCAATAGATCTGAATGTCTATATAGACTAGGCCAGTCAATAGATCTGAATGTCTATATAGACTAGGCCAGTCAATAGATCTGAATGTCTATATAGACTAGGCCAGTCAATAGATCTGAATGTCTATATAGACTAGGTCAGTCAATAGATCTGAATGTCTATATAGACTAGGCCAGCCAGTCAATAGATCTGAATGTCTATATAGACTAGGTCAGCCAGTCAATAGATCTGAATGTCTATATAGACTAGGCCAGTCAGTCAATAGATCTGAATGTCTATATAGACTAGGCCAGTCAGTCAATAGATCTGAATGTCTATATAGACTAGGTCAGTCAGTCAATAGATCTGAATGTCTATATAGACTAGGCCAGTCAATAGATCTGAATGTCTATATAGACTAGGCCAGTCAATAGATCTGAATGTCTATATAGACTAGGCCAGCCAGTCAATAGATCTGAATGTCTATATAGACTAGGCCAGTCAATAGATCTGAATGTCTATATAGACTAGGCCAGTCAATAGATCTGAATGTCTATATAGACTAGGCCAGTCAGTCAATAGATCTGAATGTCTATATAGACTAGGTCTGTCAGTCAATAGATCTGAATGTCTATATAGACTAGGCCAGCCAGTCAATAGATCTGAATGTCTATATAGACTAGGTCAGTCAGTCAATAGATCTGAATGTCTATATAGACTAGGCCAGTCAATAGATCTGAATGTCTATATAGACTAGGCCAGCCAGTCAATAGATCTGAATGTCTATATAGACTAGGCCAGTCAATAGATCTGAATGTCTATATAGACTAGGTCAGCCAGTCAATAGATCTGAATGTCTATATAGACTAGGCCAGTCAATAGATCTGAATGTCTATATAGACTAGGCCAGTCAATAGATCTGAATGTCTATATAGACTAGGCCAGTCAATAGATCTGAATGTCTATATAGACTAGGCCAGTCAGTCAATAGATCTGAATGTCTATATAGACTAGGCCAGTCAATAGATCTGAATGTCTATATAGACTAGGCCAGTCAATAGATCTGAATGTCTATATAGACTAGGCCAGTCAATAGATCTGAATGTCTATATAGACTAGGCCAGCCAGTCAATAGATCTGAATGTCTATATAGACTAGGCCAGTCAATAGATCTGAATGTCTATATAGACTAGGCCAGTCAGTCAATAGATCTGAATGTCTATATAGACTAGGCCAGTCAATAGATCTGAATGTCTATATAGACTAGGCCAGTCAATAGATCTGAATGTCTATATAGACTAGGAGCCAGTCAATAGATCTGAATGTCTATATAGACTAGGCCAGTCAATAGATCTGAATGTCTATATAGACTAGGCCAGTCAGTCAATAGATCTGAATGTCTATATAGACTAGGCCAGTCAATAGATCTGAATGTCTATATAGACTAGGTCAGCCAGTCAATAGATCTGAATGTCTATATAGACTAGGTCAGCCAGTCAATAGATCTGAATGTCTATATAGACTAGGCCAGTCAATAGATCTGAATGTCTATATAGACTAGGTCAGCCAGTCAATAGATCTGAATGTCTATATAGACTAGGCCAGTCAGTCAATAGATCTGAATGTCTATATAGACTAGGCCAGTCAATAGATCTGAATGTCTATATAGACTAGGCCAGTCAATAGATCTGAATGTCTATATAGACTAGGCCAGTCAATAGATCTGAATGTCTATATAGACTAGGCCAGTCAATAGATCTGAATGTCTATATAGACTAGGCCAGTCAATAGATCTGAATGTCTATATAGACTAGGCCAGTCAATAGATCTGAATGTCTATATAGACTAGGCCAGTCAGTCAATAGATCTGAATGTCTATATAGACTAGGCCAGTCAATAGATCTGAATGTCTATATAGACTAGGTCAGTCAGTCAATAGATCTGAATGTCTATATAGACTAGGCCAGTCAATAGATCTGAATGTCTATATAGACTAGGCCAGTCAATAGATCTGAATGTCTATATAGACTAGGTCAGTCAGTCAATAGATCTGAATGTCTATATAGACTAGGCCAGTCAATAGATCTGAATGTCTATATAGACTAGGTCAGCCAGTCAATAGATCTGAATGTCTATATAGACTAGGCCAGTCAGTCAATAGATCTGAATGTCTATATAGACTAGGCCAGTCAGTCAATAGATCTGAATGTCTATATAGACTAGGTCAGTCAATAGATCTGAATGTCTATATAGACTAGGCCAGTCAATAGATCTGAATGTCTATATAGACTAGGCCAGTCAATAGATCTGAATGTCTATATAGACTAGGCCAGTCAATAGATCTGAATGTCTATATAGACTAGGCCAGTCAATAGATCTGAATGTCTATATAGACTAGGCCAGTCAATAGATCTGAATGTCTATATAGACTAGGCCAGTCAGTCAATAGATCTGAATGTCTATATAGACTAGGCCAGTCAATAGATCTGAATGTCTATATAGACTAGGCCCAGTCAATAGATCTGAATGTCTATATAGACTAGGCCAGTCAATAGATCTGAATGTCTATATAGACTAGGCCAGTCAATAGATCTGAATGTCTATATAGACTAGGCCAGTCAGTCAATAGATCTGAATGTCTATATAGACTAGGCCAGTCAATAGATCTGAATGTCTATATAGACTAGGCCAGTCAATAGATCTGAATGTCTATATAGACTAGGCCAGTCAGTCAATAGATCTGAATGTCTATATAGACTAGGCCAGTCAATAGATCTGAATGTCTATATAGACTAGGCCAGTCAATAGATCTGAATGTCTATATAGACTAGGCCAGTCAGTCAATAGATCTGAATGTCTATATAGACTAGGTCAGCCAGTCAATAGATCTGAATGTCTATATAGACTAGGTCGTCAGTCAATAGATCTGAATGTCTATATAGACTAGGCGTCAGTCAATAGATCTGAATGTCTATATAGACTAGGCCAGTCAGTCAATAGATCTGAATGTCTATATAGACTAGGTCAGTCAGTCAATAGATCTGAATGTCTATATAGACTAGGTCAGTCAGTCAATAGATCTGAATGTCTATATAGACTAGGCCAGTCAATAGATCTGAATGTCTATATAGACTAGGCCGTCAGTCAATAGATCTGAATGTCTATATAGACTAGGTCAGTCAATAGATCTGAATGTCTATATAGACTAGGTCAGTCAATAGATCTGAATGTCTATATAGACTAGGTCAGTCAGTCAATAGATCTGAATGTCTATATAGACTAGGCCAGTCAGTCAATAGATCTGAATGTCTATATAGACTAGGCCAGTCAATAGATCTGAATGTCTATATAGACTAGGTCAGCCAGTCAATAGATCTGAATGTCTATATAGACTAGGTCAGTCAGTCAATAGATCTGAATGTCTATATAGACTAGGTCAGCCAGTCAATAGATCTGAATGTCTATATAGACTAGGTCAGCCAGTCAATAGATCTGAATGTCTATATAGACTAGGCCAGTCAGTCAATAGATCTGAATGTCTATATAGACTAGGCCAGTCAATAGATCTGAATGTCTATATAGACTAGGCCAGTCAATAGATCTGAATGTCTATATAGACTAGGCCAGTCAATAGATCTGAATGTCTATATAGACTAGGCCAGTCAGTCAATAGATCTGAATGTCTATATAGACTAGGCCAGTCAATAGATCTGAATGTCTATATAGACTAGGCGTCAGTCAATAGATCTGAATGTCTATATAGACTAGGCCAGTCAGTCAATAGATCTGAATGTCTATATAGACTAGGCCAGTCAATAGATCTGAATGTCTATATAGACTAGGTCAGTCAATAGATCTGAATGTCTATATAGACTAGGCCAGTCAGTCAATAGATCTGAATGTCTATATAGACTAGGCCAGTCAATAGATCTGAATGTCTATATAGACTAGGCCGTCAGTCAATAGATCTGAATGTCTATATAGACTAGGCGTCAGTCAATAGATCTGAATGTCTATATAGACTAGGCCAGTCAATAGATCTGAATGTCTATATAGACTAGGGCCAGTCAATAGATCTGAATGTCTATATAGACTAGGCCAGTCAGTCAATAGATCTGAATGTCTATATAGACTAGGCCAGTCAATAGATCTGAATGTCTATATAGACTAGGTCAGTCAGTCAATAGATCTGAATGTCTATATAGACTAGGCCAGTCAGTCAATAGATCTGAATGTCTATATAGACTAGGCCAGTCAATAGATCTGAATGTCTATATAGACTAGGCCAGTCAATAGATCTGAATGTCTATATAGACTAGGCCAGTCAATAGATCTGAATGTCTATATAGACTAGGTCAGCCAGTCAATAGATCTGAATGTCTATATAGACTAGGCCAGCAGTCAATAGATCTGAATGTCTATATAGACTAGGCCAGTCAATAGATCTGAATGTCTATATAGACTAGGCCAGTCAATAGATCTGAATGTCTATATAGACTAGGCGCAGTCAATAGATCTGAATGTCTATATAGACTAGGCCAGTCAATAGATCTGAATGTCTATATAGACTAGGCCAGTCAATAGATCTGAATGTCTATATAGACTAGGCCAGTCAATAGATCTGAATGTCTATATAGACTAGGCCAGTCAGTCAATAGATCTGAATGTCTATATAGACTAGGCCAGTCAATAGATCTGAATGTCTATATAGACTAGGCCAGTCAGTCAATAGATCTGAATGTCTATATAGACTAGGCCAGTCAATAGATCTGAATGTCTATATAGACTAGGCCAGCCAGTCAATAGATCTGAATGTCTATATAGACTAGGTCAGTCAGTCAATAGATCTGAATGTCTATATAGACTAGGTCAGTCAATAGATCTGAATGTCTATATAGACTAGGTCAGCCAGTCAATAGATCTGAATGTCTATATAGACTAGGCCAGCCAGTCAATAGATCTGAATGTCTATATAGACTAGGTCAGTCAATAGATCTGAATGTCTATATAGACTAGGTCAGTCAATAGATCTGAATGTCTATATAGACTAGGCCAGTCAATAGATCTGAATGTCTATATAGACTAGGCCAGTCAATAGATCTGAATGTCTATATAGACTAGGTCAGCCAGTCAATAGATCTGAATGTCTATATAGACTAGGTCAGTCAATAGATCTGAATGTCTATATAGACTAGGCCAGTCAGTCAATAGATCTGAATGTCTATATAGACTAGGCCAGTCAATAGATCTGAATGTCTATATAGACTAGGCGCAGTCAATAGATCTGAATGTCTATATAGACTAGGCCAGTCAATAGATCTGAATGTCTATATAGACTAGGCCAGTCAATAGATCTGAATGTCTATATAGACTAGGGCTCAGTCAATAGATCTGAATGTCTATATAGACTAGGTCAGTCAATAGATCTGAATGTCTATATAGACTAGGCGCAGTCAATAGATCTGAATGTCTATATAGACTAGGCCAGCCAGTCAATAGATCTGAATGTCTATATAGACTAGGCCAGTCAATAGATCTGAATGTCTATATAGACTAGGCCAGTCAATAGATCTGAATGTCTATATAGACTAGGCCAGTCAATAGATCTGAATGTCTATATAGACTAGGCCAGTCAATAGATCTGAATGTCTATATAGACTAGGGCCAGTCAATAGATCTGAATGTCTATATAGACTAGGCCAGCAGTCAATAGATCTGAATGTCTATATAGACTAGGCCAGTCAATAGATCTGAATGTCTATATAGACTAGGTCAGTCAATAGATCTGAATGTCTATATAGACTAGGCCAGTCAATAGATCTGAATGTCTATATAGACTAGGCGCCAGTCAATAGATCTGAATGTCTATATAGACTAGGTCAGTCAATAGATCTGAATGTCTATATAGACTAGGCCAGTCAATAGATCTGAATGTCTATATAGACTAGGCCAGTCAATAGATCTGAATGTCTATATAGACTAGGCCAGTCAGTCAATAGATCTGAATGTCTATATAGACTAGGCCAGTCAATAGATCTGAATGTCTATATAGACTAGGCCAGTCAATAGATCTGAATGTCTATATAGACTAGGCCAGTCAATAGATCTGAATGTCTATATAGACTAGGCCAGTCAATAGATCTGAATGTCTATATAGACTAGGTCAGCCAGTCAATAGATCTGAATGTCTATATAGACTAGGCCAGTCAATAGATCTGAATGTCTATATAGACTAGGCCAGTCAATAGATCTGAATGTCTATATAGACTAGGTCAGTCAGTCAATAGATCTGAATGTCTATATAGACTAGGCGTCAGTCAATAGATCTGAATGTCTATATAGACTAGGTCAGCCAGTCAATAGATCTGAATGTCTATATAGACTAGGTCAGTCAGTCAATAGATCTGAATGTCTATATAGACTAGGCCAGTCAATAGATCTGAATGTCTATATAGACTAGGCCAGTCAATAGATCTGAATGTCTATATAGACTAGGCGCAGTCAATAGATCTGAATGTCTATATAGACTAGGTCAGTCAGTCAATAGATCTGAATGTCTATATAGACTAGGCCAGCCAGTCAATAGATCTGAATGTCTATATAGACTAGGCCAGTCAATAGATCTGAATGTCTATATAGACTAGGTCAGTCAATAGATCTGAATGTCTATATAGACTAGGTCAGTCAATAGATCTGAATGTCTATATAGACTAGGTCAGTCGGTCAATAGATCTGAATGTCTATATAGACTAGGTCAGTCAATAGATCTGAATGTCTATATAGACTAGGCCGTCAGTCAATAGATCTGAATGTCTATATAGACTAGGCCAGCAGTCAATAGATCTGAATGTCTATATAGACTAGGCCAGTCAATAGATCTGAATGTCTATATAGACTAGGCCAGTCAATAGATCTGAATGTCTATATAGACTAGGTCAGTCAATAGATCTGAATGTCTATATAGACTAGGCCAGTCAGTCAATAGATCTGAATGTCTATATAGACTAGGTCAGTCAGTCAATAGATCTGAATGTCTATATAGACTAGGCCAGTCAATAGATCTGAATGTCTATATAGACTAGGTCAGTCAGTCAATAGATCTGAATGTCTATATAGACTAGGCCAGTCAGTCAATAGATCTGAATGTCTATATAGACTAGGCCAGTCAATAGATCTGAATGTCTATATAGACTAGGTCAGTCAATAGATCTGAATGTCTATATAGACTAGGCCAGTCAATAGATCTGAATGTCTATATAGACTAGGTCAGTCAGTCAATAGATCTGAATGTCTATATAGACTAGGCCAGTCAATAGATCTGAATGTCTATATAGACTAGGCCAGTCAATAGATCTGAATGTCTATATAGACTAGGCCAGTCAGTCAATAGATCTGAATGTCTATATAGACTAGGCCAGTCAATAGATCTGAATGTCTATATAGACTAGGGTCAGTCAATAGATCTGAATGTCTATATAGACTAGGCCAGTCAGTCAATAGATCTGAATGTCTATATAGACTAGGCCAGTCAATAGATCTGAATGTCTATATAGACTAGGGCTCAGTCAATAGATCTGAATGTCTATATAGACTAGGCCAGTCAATAGATCTGAATGTCTATATAGACTAGCCAGTCAGTCAATAGATCTGAATGTCTATATAGACTAGGCCAGTCAATAGATCTGAATGTCTATATAGACTAGGCCAGTCAGTCAATAGATCTGAATGTCTATATAGACTAGGCCAGTCAATAGATCTGAATGTCTATATAGACTAGGTCAGTCAGTCAATAGATCTGAATGTCTATATAGACTAGGCCAGTCAGTCAATAGATCTGAATGTCTATATAGACTAGGCCAGTCAATAGATCTGAATGTCTATATAGACTAGGCCAGTCAATAGATCTGAATGTCTATATAGACTAGGCGCAGTCAATAGATCTGAATGTCTATATAGACTAGGCCAGCCAGTCAATAGATCTGAATGTCTATATAGACTAGGCCAGTCAGTCAATAGATCTGAATGTCTATATAGACTAGGCGTCAGTCAATAGATCTGAATGTCTATATAGACTAGGCCAGTCAATAGATCTGAATGTCTATATAGACTAGGCCAGTCAATAGATCTGAATGTCTATATAGACTAGGCCAGTCAATAGATCTGAATGTCTATATAGACTAGGCCAGTCAATAGATCTGAATGTCTATATAGACTAGGCCGCAGTCAATAGATCTGAATGTCTATATAGACTAGGCCAGTCAGTCAATAGATCTGAATGTCTATATAGACTAGGCCAGTCAATAGATCTGAATGTCTATATAGACTAGGCCAGTCAGTCAATAGATCTGAATGTCTATATAGACTAGGCCAGTCAATAGATCTGAATGTCTATATAGACTAGGTCAGCCAGTCAATAGATCTGAATGTCTATATAGACTAGGCGTCAGTCAATAGATCTGAATGTCTATATAGACTAGGTCAGTCAATAGATCTGAATGTCTATATAGACTAGGTCAGCCAGTCAATAGATCTGAATGTCTATATAGACTAGGTCAGCCAGTCAATAGATCTGAATGTCTATATAGACTAGGCCAGTCAATAGATCTGAATGTCTATATAGACTAGGCCAGTCAATAGATCTGAATGTCTATATAGACTAGGCCAGTCAATAGATCTGAATGTCTATATAGACTAGGCCAGTCAATAGATCTGAATGTCTATATAGACTAGGTCAGTCAGTCAATAGATCTGAATGTCTATATAGACTAGGTCAGTCAATAGATCTGAATGTCTATATAGACTAGGCCAGTCAGTCAATAGATCTGAATGTCTATATAGACTAGGCCAGTCAATAGATCTGAATGTCTATATAGACTAGGTCAGTCAATAGATCTGAATGTCTATATAGACTAGGTCAGTCAGTCAATAGATCTGAATGTCTATATAGACTAGGCCAGTCAATAGATCTGAATGTCTATATAGACTAGGCCAGTCAATAGATCTGAATGTCTATATAGACTAGGCCAGTCAGTCAATAGATCTGAATGTCTATATAGACTAGGCCAGTCAATAGATCTGAATGTCTATATAGACTAGGCCAGCCAGTCAATAGATCTGAATGTCTATATAGACTAGGCGTCAGTCAATAGATCTGAATGTCTATATAGACTAGGCCAGTCAATAGATCTGAATGTCTATATAGACTAGGCCAGTCAATAGATCTGAATGTCTATATAGACTAGGGCCAGTCAATAGATCTGAATGTCTATATAGACTAGGCCAGTCAGTCAATAGATCTGAATGTCTATATAGACTAGGCCAGTCAATAGATCTGAATGTCTATATAGACTAGGCGCAGTCAATAGATCTGAATGTCTATATAGACTAGGCCAGTCAATAGATCTGAATGTCTATATAGACTAGGCCAGTCAATAGATCTGAATGTCTATATAGACTAGGCCAGTCAATAGATCTGAATGTCTATATAGACTAGGGCTCAGTCAATAGATCTGAATGTCTATATAGACTAGGCCAGTCAATAGATCTGAATGTCTATATAGACTAGGCCAGTCAATAGATCTGAATGTCTATATAGACTAGGCCAGTCAGTCAATAGATCTGAATGTCTATATAGACTAGGCCAGTCAATAGATCTGAATGTCTATATAGACTAGGTCACAGTCAATAGATCTGAATGTCTATATAGACTAGGCCAGTCAGTCAATAGATCTGAATGTCTATATAGACTAGGCCAGCAGTCAATAGATCTGAATGTCTATATAGACTAGGTCAGCCAGTCAATAGATCTGAATGTCTATATAGACTAGGCCAGTCAATAGATCTGAATGTCTATATAGACTAGGCCAGTCAATAGATCTGAATGTCTATATAGACTAGGTCAGTCAGTCAATAGATCTGAATGTCTATATAGACTAGGTCGCAGTCAATAGATCTGAATGTCTATATAGACTAGGGCCAGTCAATAGATCTGAATGTCTATATAGACTAGGCCAGTCAGTCAATAGATCTGAATGTCTATATAGACTAGGCCAGTCAATAGATCTGAATGTCTATATAGACTAGGCCAGTCAGTCAATAGATCTGAATGTCTATATAGACTAGGCCAGTCAATAGATCTGAATGTCTATATAGACTAGGCCGTCAGTCAATAGATCTGAATGTCTATATAGACTAGGGCCAGTCAATAGATCTGAATGTCTATATAGACTAGGCCAGTCAATAGATCTGAATGTCTATATAGACTAGGCCAGTCAGTCAATAGATCTGAATGTCTATATAGACTAGGCCAGTCAATAGATCTGAATGTCTATATAGACTAGGCCAGTCAATAGATCTGAATGTCTATATAGACTAGGTCAGTCAATAGATCTGAATGTCTATATAGACTAGGCCAGTCAGTCAATAGATCTGAATGTCTATATAGACTAGGCCAGTCAATAGATCTGAATGTCTATATAGACTAGGCCAGTCAATAGATCTGAATGTCTATATAGACTAGGCCAGTCAATAGATCTGAATGTCTATATAGACTAGGCGCAGTCAATAGATCTGAATGTCTATATAGACTAGGCCAGTCAATAGATCTGAATGTCTATATAGACTAGGCCAGTCAATAGATCTGAATGTCTATATAGACTAGGTCGCCAGTCAATAGATCTGAATGTCTATATAGACTAGGTCAGTCAATAGATCTGAATGTCTATATAGACTAGGCCAGCCAGTCAATAGATCTGAATGTCTATATAGACTAGGCCAGTCAATAGATCTGAATGTCTATATAGACTAGGTCAGTCAATAGATCTGAATGTCTATATAGACTAGGCCAGTCAATAGATCTGAATGTCTATATAGACTAGGTCAGCCAGTCAATAGATCTGAATGTCTATATAGACTAGGCCAGTCAATAGATCTGAATGTCTATATAGACTAGGCCAGTCAGTCAATAGATCTGAATGTCTATATAGACTAGGCCAGTCAATAGATCTGAATGTCTATATAGACTAGGTCAGTCAGTCAATAGATCTGAATGTCTATATAGACTAGGTCAGCCAGTCAATAGATCTGAATGTCTATATAGACTAGGCCAGTCAATAGATCTGAATGTCTATATAGACTAGGCCAGTCAGTCAATAGATCTGAATGTCTATATAGACTAGGTCAGCCAGTCAATAGATCTGAATGTCTATATAGACTAGGTCAGTCAGTCAATAGATCTGAATGTCTATATAGACTAGGTCAGTCAGTCAATAGATCTGAATGTCTATATAGACTAGGCCAGTCAATAGATCTGAATGTCTATATAGACTAGGTCAGTCAGTCAATAGATCTGAATGTCTATATAGACTAGGTCAGTCAATAGATCTGAATGTCTATATAGACTAGGCCAGTCAATAGATCTGAATGTCTATATAGACTAGGTCAGCCAGTCAATAGATCTGAATGTCTATATAGACTAGGCCAGTCAGTCAATAGATCTGAATGTCTATATAGACTAGGTCAGCCAGTCAATAGATCTGAATGTCTATATAGACTAGGTCAGTCAATAGATCTGAATGTCTATATAGACTAGGTCTGTCAGTCAATAGATCTGAATGTCTATATAGACTAGGTCCGTCAGTCAATAGATCTGAATGTCTATATAGACTAGGTCAGCCAGTCAATAGATCTGAATGTCTATATAGACTAGGCCAGTCAATAGATCTGAATGTCTATATAGACTAGGCCAGTCAATAGATCTGAATGTCTATATAGACTAGGCCAGTCAATAGATCTGAATGTCTATATAGACTAGGCCAGTCAATAGATCTGAATGTCTATATAGACTAGGTCAGCCAGTCAATAGATCTGAATGTCTATATAGACTAGGCCAGTCAATAGATCTGAATGTCTATATAGACTAGGTCAGCCAGTCAATAGATCTGAATGTCTATATAGACTAGGCCAGTCAATAGATCTGAATGTCTATATAGACTAGGCCAGTCAGTCAATAGATCTGAATGTCTATATAGACTAGGCCAGTCAGTCAATAGATCTGAATGTCTATATAGACTAGGTCAGTCAGTCAATAGATCTGAATGTCTATATAGACTAGGCCAGTCAATAGATCTGAATGTCTATATAGACTAGGCCAGTCAATAGATCTGAATGTCTATATAGACTAGGCCAGTCAATAGATCTGAATGTCTATATAGACTAGGCCAGTCAATAGATCTGAATGTCTATATAGACTAGGCCAGTCAGTCAATAGATCTGAATGTCTATATAGACTAGGCCAGTCAATAGATCTGAATGTCTATATAGACTAGGCCAGTCAATAGATCTGAATGTCTATATAGACTAGGTCGCAGTCAATAGATCTGAATGTCTATATAGACTAGGCCAGTCAATAGATCTGAATGTCTATATAGACTAGGTCAGTCAATAGATCTGAATGTCTATATAGACTAGGTCAGCCAGTCAATAGATCTGAATGTCTATATAGACTAGGTCAGTCAGTCAATAGATCTGAATGTCTATATAGACTAGGCCAGTCAATAGATCTGAATGTCTATATAGACTAGGCCAGTCAATAGATCTGAATGTCTATATAGACTAGGCCAGTCAATAGATCTGAATGTCTATATAGACTAGGCCAGTCAGTCAATAGATCTGAATGTCTATATAGACTAGGCCAGTCAATAGATCTGAATGTCTATATAGACTAGGCCAGTCAATAGATCTGAATGTCTATATAGACTAGGAGCCAGTCAATAGATCTGAATGTCTATATAGACTAGGCCAGTCAATAGATCTGAATGTCTATATAGACTAGGTCAGTCAATAGATCTGAATGTCTATATAGACTAGGCCAGTCAATAGATCTGAATGTCTATATAGACTAGGTCAGCCAGTCAATAGATCTGAATGTCTATATAGACTAGGTACAGTCAATAGATCTGAATGTCTATATAGACTAGGTCAGCCAGTCAATAGATCTGAATGTCTATATAGACTAGAGCCAGTCAATAGATCTGAATGTCTATATAGACTAGCAGCCAGTCAATAGATCTGAATGTCTATATAGACTAGGTCAGTCAATAGATCTGAATGTCTATATAGACTAGGCCAGTCAATAGATCTGAATGTCTATATAGACTAGGCCAGCCAGTCAATAGATCTGAATGTCTATATAGACTAGGTACAGTCAATAGATCTGAATGTCTATATAGACTAGGCCAGTCAATAGATCTGAATGTCTATATAGACTAGGTCAGCCAGTCAATAGATCTGAATGTCTATATAGACTAGGTCAGTCAGTCAATAGATCTGAATGTCTATATAGACTAGGGCAGCCAGTCAATAGATCTGAATGTCTATATAGACTAGGGCCAGTCAATAGATCTGAATGTCTATATAGACTAGGCCAGCCAGTCAATAGATCTGAATGTCTATATAGACTAGGGCCAGTCAATAGATCTGAATGTCTATATAGACTAGGCCAGTCAGTCAATAGATCTGAATGTCTATATAGACTAGGCCAGTCAATAGATCTGAATGTCTATATAGACTAGGTCGTCAGTCAATAGATCTGAATGTCTATATAGACTAGGCCAGTCAATAGATCTGAATGTCTATATAGACTAGGCCGTCAGTCAATAGATCTGAATGTCTATATAGACTAGGCCAGTCAATAGATCTGAATGTCTATATAGACTAGGTCAGCCAGTCAATAGATCTGAATGTCTATATAGACTAGGCCAGTCAGTCAATAGATCTGAATGTCTATATAGACTAGGTCAGTCAGTCAATAGATCTGAATGTCTATATAGACTAGGCCAGTCAATAGATCTGAATGTCTATATAGACTAGGCCAGTCAATAGATCTGAATGTCTATATAGACTAGGCCGTCAGTCAATAGATCTGAATGTCTATATAGACTAGGTCAGCCAGTCAATAGATCTGAATGTCTATATAGACTAGGCCAGTCAATAGATCTGAATGTCTATATAGACTAGGCCAGTCAATAGATCTGAATGTCTATATAGACTAGGTCAGCCAGTCAATAGATCTGAATGTCTATATAGACTAGGCCAGTCAATAGATCTGAATGTCTATATAGACTAGGCCAGTCAATAGATCTGAATGTCTATATAGACTAGGTCTGTCAGTCAATAGATCTGAATGTCTATATAGACTAGGTCTGTCAGTCAATAGATCTGAATGTCTATATAGACTAGGCCAGCCAGTCAATAGATCTGAATGTCTATATAGACTAGGCCAGTCAATAGATCTGAATGTCTATATAGACTAGGTCAGTCAGTCAATAGATCTGAATGTCTATATAGACTAGGCCAGTCAATAGATCTGAATGTCTATATAGACTAGGCCAGTCAATAGATCTGAATGTCTATATAGACTAGGCCAGTCAATAGATCTGAATGTCTATATAGACTAGAGTCAGTCAATAGATCTGAATGTCTATATAGACTAGGCAGTCAGTCAATAGATCTGAATGTCTATATAGACTAGGCCAGTCAATAGATCTGAATGTCTATATAGACTAGGCCAGTCAATAGATCTGAATGTCTATATAGACTAGGCCAGTCAATAGATCTGAATGTCTATATAGACTAGGCCAGTCAATAGATCTGAATGTCTATATAGACTAGGTCAGTCAATAGATCTGAATGTCTATATAGACTAGGCCAGTCAATAGATCTGAATGTCTATATAGACTAGGGCGCAGTCAATAGATCTGAATGTCTATATAGACTAGGAGCCAGTCAATAGATCTGAATGTCTATATAGACTAGAGCCAGTCAATAGATCTGAATGTCTATATAGACTAGGCCAGTCAATAGATCTGAATGTCTATATAGACTAGGCCAGTCAATAGATCTGAATGTCTATATAGACTAGGTCAGCCAGTCAATAGATCTGAATGTCTATATAGACTAGGCCAGTCAGTCAATAGATCTGAATGTCTATATAGACTAGGCCAGTCAATAGATCTGAATGTCTATATAGACTAGTAGCCAGTCAATAGATCTGAATGTCTATATAGACTAGGTCAGCCAGTCAATAGATCTGAATGTCTATATAGACTAGGCCAGTCAATAGATCTGAATGTCTATATAGACTAGGGCAGCAGTCAATAGATCTGAATGTCTATATAGACTAGGCCAGTCAATAGATCTGAATGTCTATATAGACTAGGCCAGTCAATAGATCTGAATGTCTATATAGACTAGGTCAGCCAGTCAATAGATCTGAATGTCTATATAGACTAGGCCAGTCAGTCAATAGATCTGAATGTCTATATAGACTAGGTCAGTCAATAGATCTGAATGTCTATATAGACTAGGCCAGTCAATAGATCTGAATGTCTATATAGACTAGGCCAGTCAATAGATCTGAATGTCTATATAGACTAGGTCAGTCAATAGATCTGAATGTCTATATAGACTAGGCCAGTCAATAGATCTGAATGTCTATATAGACTAGGCCAGTCAATAGATCTGAATGTCTATATAGACTAGGCCAGTCAGTCAATAGATCTGAATGTCTATATAGACTAGGCCAGTCAATAGATCTGAATGTCTATATAGACTAGGTCAGTCAATAGATCTGAATGTCTATATAGACTAGGCCAGTCAATAGATCTGAATGTCTATATAGACTAGGTCAGTCAATAGATCTGAATGTCTATATAGACTAGGCCAGTCAGTCAATAGATCTGAATGTCTATATAGACTAGGCCAGTCAGTCAATAGATCTGAATGTCTATATAGACTAGGTCAGTCAGTCAATAGATCTGAATGTCTATATAGACTAGGTCAGTCAGTCAATAGATCTGAATGTCTATATAGACTAGGTCAGCCAGTCAATAGATCTGAATGTCTATATAGACTAGGTCAGCCAGTCAATAGATCTGAATGTCTATATAGACTAGGCCAGTCAGTCAATAGATCTGAATGTCTATATAGACTAGGTCAGTCAGTCAATAGATCTGAATGTCTATATAGACTAGGCCAGTCAATAGATCTGAATGTCTATATAGACTAGGCCAGTCAATAGATCTGAATGTCTATATAGACTAGGTCAGCCAGTCAATAGATCTGAATGTCTATATAGACTAGGTCAGTCAATAGATCTGAATGTCTATATAGACTAGGTCAGCCAGTCAATAGATCTGAATGTCTATATAGACTAGGCCAGTCAATAGATCTGAATGTCTATATAGACTAGGCGCCAGTCAATAGATCTGAATGTCTATATAGACTAGGCCAGTCAATAGATCTGAATGTCTATATAGACTAGGTCAGCCAGTCAATAGATCTGAATGTCTATATAGACTAGGCCAGTCAATAGATCTGAATGTCTATATAGACTAGGTCAGTCAGTCAATAGATCTGAATGTCTATATAGACTAGGTCAGCCAGTCAATAGATCTGAATGTCTATATAGACTAGGCCAGTCAATAGATCTGAATGTCTATATAGACTAGGCCAGTCAATAGATCTGAATGTCTATATAGACTAGGCCAGTCAATAGATCTGAATGTCTATATAGACTAGGCCAGCCAGTCAATAGATCTGAATGTCTATATAGACTAGGCCAGTCAATAGATCTGAATGTCTATATAGACTAGGCCAGTCAATAGATCTGAATGTCTATATAGACTAGGGCCAGTCAATAGATCTGAATGTCTATATAGACTAGGCCAGTCAATAGATCTGAATGTCTATATAGACTAGGCCAGTCAATAGATCTGAATGTCTATATAGACTAGGCCAGTCAATAGATCTGAATGTCTATATAGACTAGGGCAGCAGTCAATAGATCTGAATGTCTATATAGACTAGGTCCAGTCAATAGATCTGAATGTCTATATAGACTAGGCCAGTCAATAGATCTGAATGTCTATATAGACTAGGCCAGTCAATAGATCTGAATGTCTATATAGACTAGGCCAGTCAGTCAATAGATCTGAATGTCTATATAGACTAGGCCAGTCAATAGATCTGAATGTCTATATAGACTAGGCCAGTCAATAGATCTGAATGTCTATATAGACTAGGCCAGTCAATAGATCTGAATGTCTATATAGACTAGGCAGTCAGTCAATAGATCTGAATGTCTATATAGACTAGGCCAGTCAATAGATCTGAATGTCTATATAGACTAGGTCAGTCAATAGATCTGAATGTCTATATAGACTAGGCCAGTCAATAGATCTGAATGTCTATATAGACTAGGCGCAGTCAATAGATCTGAATGTCTATATAGACTAGGCCAGCCAGTCAATAGATCTGAATGTCTATATAGACTAGGGCCAGTCAATAGATCTGAATGTCTATATAGACTAGGCCAGTCAGTCAATAGATCTGAATGTCTATATAGACTAGGCCAGTCAATAGATCTGAATGTCTATATAGACTAGGCCAGTCAATAGATCTGAATGTCTATATAGACTAGGCCAGTCAATAGATCTGAATGTCTATATAGACTAGGGCCAGTCAATAGATCTGAATGTCTATATAGACTAGGCCAGTCAATAGATCTGAATGTCTATATAGACTAGGGCAGTCAGTCAATAGATCTGAATGTCTATATAGACTAGGCCAGTCAATAGATCTGAATGTCTATATAGACTAGGGCCAGTCAATAGATCTGAATGTCTATATAGACTAGGGCGTCAGTCAATAGATCTGAATGTCTATATAGACTAGGCGCAGTCAATAGATCTGAATGTCTATATAGACTAGGCCAGTCAGTCAATAGATCTGAATGTCTATATAGACTAGGCCAGTCAATAGATCTGAATGTCTATATAGACTAGGCCAGTCAATAGATCTGAATGTCTATATAGACTAGGCCAGTCAATAGATCTGAATGTCTATATAGACTAGGTCAGCCAGTCAATAGATCTGAATGTCTATATAGACTAGGTCAGTCAATAGATCTGAATGTCTATATAGACTAGGTCAGTCAGTCAATAGATCTGAATGTCTATATAGACTAGGCCAGTCAATAGATCTGAATGTCTATATAGACTAGGCCAGTCAATAGATCTGAATGTCTATATAGACTAGGCCAGTCAGTCAATAGATCTGAATGTCTATATAGACTAGGCCAGTCAGTCAATAGATCTGAATGTCTATATAGACTAGGTCAGTCAGTCAATAGATCTGAATGTCTATATAGACTAGGCCAGTCAATAGATCTGAATGTCTATATAGACTAGGCCAGTCAATAGATCTGAATGTCTATATAGACTAGGGCCAGTCAATAGATCTGAATGTCTATATAGACTAGGTCAGCCAGTCAATAGATCTGAATGTCTATATAGACTAGGGCCAGTCAATAGATCTGAATGTCTATATAGACTAGGCCAGTCAGTCAATAGATCTGAATGTCTATATAGACTAGGCCAGTCAGTCAATAGATCTGAATGTCTATATAGACTAGGTCAGTCAGTCAATAGATCTGAATGTCTATATAGACTAGGTCAGCCAGTCAATAGATCTGAATGTCTATATAGACTAGGTCAGTCAATAGATCTGAATGTCTATATAGACTAGGCCAGTCAATAGATCTGAATGTCTATATAGACTAGGCCAGTCAATAGATCTGAATGTCTATATAGACTAGGCCAGTCAATAGATCTGAATGTCTATATAGACTAGGGCCAGTCAATAGATCTGAATGTCTATATAGACTAGGTCAGCCAGTCAATAGATCTGAATGTCTATATAGACTAGGCCAGTCAATAGATCTGAATGTCTATATAGACTAGGCCAGTCAATAGATCTGAATGTCTATATAGACTAGGTCAGTCAATAGATCTGAATGTCTATATAGACTAGGCCAGTCAATAGATCTGAATGTCTATATAGACTAGGCCAGCCAGTCAATAGATCTGAATGTCTATATAGACTAGGCCAGTCAATAGATCTGAATGTCTATATAGACTAGGCCAGTCAATAGATCTGAATGTCTATATAGACTAGGCCAGCCAGTCAATAGATCTGAATGTCTATATAGACTAGGGCCAGTCAATAGATCTGAATGTCTATATAGACTAGGCCAGTCAATAGATCTGAATGTCTATATAGACTAGGCCAGTCAATAGATCTGAATGTCTATATAGACTAGGGCCGGTCAGTCAATAGATCTGAATGTCTATATAGACTAGGCCAGTCAATAGATCTGAATGTCTATATAGACTAGGTCAGTCAGTCAATAGATCTGAATGTCTATATAGACTAGGCCAGTCAATAGATCTGAATGTCTATATAGACTAGGCGCCAGTCAATAGATCTGAATGTCTATATAGACTAGGCCAGTCAATAGATCTGAATGTCTATATAGACTAGGCCAGTCAATAGATCTGAATGTCTATATAGACTAGGCCAGTCAATAGATCTGAATGTCTATATAGACTAGGCTCAGTCAATAGATCTGAATGTCTATATAGACTAGGTCAGTCAGTCAATAGATCTGAATGTCTATATAGACTAGGCCAGTCAATAGATCTGAATGTCTATATAGACTAGGCCAGTCAATAGATCTGAATGTCTATATAGACTAGGCCAGTCAGTCAATAGATCTGAATGTCTATATAGACTAGGCCAGTCAATAGATCTGAATGTCTATATAGACTAGGCCAGTCAATAGATCTGAATGTCTATATAGACTAGGCCAGTCAATAGATCTGAATGTCTATATAGACTAGGCCAGTCAATAGATCTGAATGTCTATATAGACTAGGCCAGTCAGTCAATAGATCTGAATGTCTATATAGACTAGGCCAGTCAATAGATCTGAATGTCTATATAGACTAGGCCAGTCAATAGATCTGAATGTCTATATAGACTAGGCCAGTCAGTCAATAGATCTGAATGTCTATATAGACTAGGCCAGTCAATAGATCTGAATGTCTATATAGACTAGGCCAGTCAATAGATCTGAATGTCTATATAGACTAGGGCCAGTCAATAGATCTGAATGTCTATATAGACTAGGCCAGTCAATAGATCTGAATGTCTATATAGACTAGGTCAGTCAGTCAATAGATCTGAATGTCTATATAGACTAGGTCAGTCAATAGATCTGAATGTCTATATAGACTAGGCCAGTCAGTCAATAGATCTGAATGTCTATATAGACTAGGCCAGTCAATAGATCTGAATGTCTATATAGACTAGCGCCAGTCAATAGATCTGAATGTCTATATAGACTAGGCCAGTCAATAGATCTGAATGTCTATATAGACTAGGTCAGTCAATAGATCTGAATGTCTATATAGACTAGGCCAGTCAGTCAATAGATCTGAATGTCTATATAGACTAGGCCAGTCAATAGATCTGAATGTCTATATAGACTAGGCCAGTCAATAGATCTGAATGTCTATATAGACTAGGCCAGTCAGTCAATAGATCTGAATGTCTATATAGACTAGGTCAGCCAGTCAATAGATCTGAATGTCTATATAGACTAGGCCAGTCAATAGATCTGAATGTCTATATAGACTAGGTCAGCCAGTCAATAGATCTGAATGTCTATATAGACTAGGCCAGTCAGTCAATAGATCTGAATGTCTATATAGACTAGGCCGTCAGTCAATAGATCTGAATGTCTATATAGACTAGGTCAGCCAGTCAATAGATCTGAATGTCTATATAGACTAGGCGCAGTCAATAGATCTGAATGTCTATATAGACTAGGGCAGTCAGTCAATAGATCTGAATGTCTATATAGACTAGGGTCAGTCAATAGATCTGAATGTCTATATAGACTAGGTCAGTCAATAGATCTGAATGTCTATATAGACTAGGCATCAGTCAATAGATCTGAATGTCTATATAGACTAGGTCAGTCAGTCAATAGATCTGAATGTCTATATAGACTAGGTCAGTCAGTCAATAGATCTGAATGTCTATATAGACTAGGTCAGCCAGTCAATAGATCTGAATGTCTATATAGACTAGGTCAGTCAATAGATCTGAATGTCTATATAGACTAGGTCAGTCAATAGATCTGAATGTCTATATAGACTAGGTCAGTCAGTCAATAGATCTGAATGTCTATATAGACTAGGTCAGCCAGTCAATAGATCTGAATGTCTATATAGACTAGGCCAGTCAATAGATCTGAATGTCTATATAGACTAGGCCAGTCAGTCAATAGATCTGAATGTCTATATAGACTAGGTCAGCCAGTCAATAGATCTGAATGTCTATATAGACTAGGGCTCAGTCAATAGATCTGAATGTCTATATAGACTAGCAGTCAGTCAATAGATCTGAATGTCTATATAGACTAGGCGCAGTCAATAGATCTGAATGTCTATATAGACTAGGCCAGTCAATAGATCTGAATGTCTATATAGACTAGGTCGCCAGTCAATAGATCTGAATGTCTATATAGACTAGGTCAGCCAGTCAATAGATCTGAATGTCTATATAGACTAGGCAGTCAGTCAATAGATCTGAATGTCTATATAGACTAGGTCAGCCAGTCAATAGATCTGAATGTCTATATAGACTAGGTCAGCCAGTCAATAGATCTGAATGTCTATATAGACTAGGCCAGTCAGTCAATAGATCTGAATGTCTATATAGACTAGGCCAGTCAATAGATCTGAATGTCTATATAGACTAGGCCAGTCCAATAGATCTGAATGTCTATATAGACTAGGCCAGTCAGTCAATAGATCTGAATGTCTATATAGACTAGGCCAGTCAATAGATCTGAATGTCTATATAGACTAGGCCAGTCAATAGATCTGAATGTCTATATAGACTAGGGCCAGTCAATAGATCTGAATGTCTATATAGACTAGGCCAGTCAGTCAATAGATCTGAATGTCTATATAGACTAGGTCAGTCAATAGATCTGAATGTCTATATAGACTAGGTCAGTCAGTCAATAGATCTGAATGTCTATATAGACTAGGCCAGTCAATAGATCTGAATGTCTATATAGACTAGGCCAGTCAGTCAATAGATCTGAATGTCTATATAGACTAGGTCAGTCAATAGATCTGAATGTCTATATAGACTAGGCCAGTCAATAGATCTGAATGTCTATATAGACTAGGCCAGTCAGTCAATAGATCTGAATGTCTATATAGACTAGGCCAGTCAATAGATCTGAATGTCTATATAGACTAGGCCAGTCAATAGATCTGAATGTCTATATAGACTAGGCCAGTCAATAGATCTGAATGTCTATATAGACTAGGTCAGCCAGTCAATAGATCTGAATGTCTATATAGACTAGGTCAGTCAATAGATCTGAATGTCTATATAGACTAGGCCAGTCAGTCAATAGATCTGAATGTCTATATAGACTAGGCCAGTCAATAGATCTGAATGTCTATATAGACTAGGCCAGTCAATAGATCTGAATGTCTATATAGACTAGGCCAGCCAGTCAATAGATCTGAATGTCTATATAGACTAGGCGCAGTCAATAGATCTGAATGTCTATATAGACTAGGCCAGTCAGTCAATAGATCTGAATGTCTATATAGACTAGGCCCAGTCAATAGATCTGAATGTCTATATAGACTAGGCCAGTCAATAGATCTGAATGTCTATATAGACTAGGCCAGTCAATAGATCTGAATGTCTATATAGACTAGGCCAGTCAATAGATCTGAATGTCTATATAGACTAGGCCAGTCAATAGATCTGAATGTCTATATAGACTAGGCCAGTCAGTCAATAGATCTGAATGTCTATATAGACTAGGCCGCAGTCAATAGATCTGAATGTCTATATAGACTAGGCCAGTCAATAGATCTGAATGTCTATATAGACTAGGTCAGCAGTCAATAGATCTGAATGTCTATATAGACTAGGCCAGTCAATAGATCTGAATGTCTATATAGACTAGGTCAGTCAATAGATCTGAATGTCTATATAGACTAGGGCGTCAGTCAATAGATCTGAATGTCTATATAGACTAGGTCAGTCAGTCAATAGATCTGAATGTCTATATAGACTAGGTCAGCCAGTCAATAGATCTGAATGTCTATATAGACTAGGCGCCAGTCAATAGATCTGAATGTCTATATAGACTAGGCTCAGTCAATAGATCTGAATGTCTATATAGACTAGGTCAGTCAGTCAATAGATCTGAATGTCTATATAGACTAGGCCAGTCAATAGATCTGAATGTCTATATAGACTAGGCCAGTCAATAGATCTGAATGTCTATATAGACTAGGGCCAGTCAATAGATCTGAATGTCTATATAGACTAGGTCAGCCAGTCAATAGATCTGAATGTCTATATAGACTAGGTCAGTCAATAGATCTGAATGTCTATATAGACTAGGTCAGTCAATAGATCTGAATGTCTATATAGACTAGGGCGTCAGTCAATAGATCTGAATGTCTATATAGACTAGGCCAGTCAATAGATCTGAATGTCTATATAGACTAGGTCAGTCAATAGATCTGAATGTCTATATAGACTAGGTCAGCCAGTCAATAGATCTGAATGTCTATATAGACTAGGCCAGTCAATAGATCTGAATGTCTATATAGACTAGGCCAGTCAGTCAATAGATCTGAATGTCTATATAGACTAGGTCAGCCAGTCAATAGATCTGAATGTCTATATAGACTAGGTCAGTCAATAGATCTGAATGTCTATATAGACTAGGCCAGTCAATAGATCTGAATGTCTATATAGACTAGGTCAGTCAATAGATCTGAATGTCTATATAGACTAGCAGCCAGTCAATAGATCTGAATGTCTATATAGACTAGGCCAGTCAGTCAATAGATCTGAATGTCTATATAGACTAGGCCAGTCAATAGATCTGAATGTCTATATAGACTAGGTCAGTCAGTCAATAGATCTGAATGTCTATATAGACTAGGTCAGTCAATAGATCTGAATGTCTATATAGACTAGGGCGTCAGTCAATAGATCTGAATGTCTATATAGACTAGGCCAGTCAATAGATCTGAATGTCTATATAGACTAGGCCAGTCAATAGATCTGAATGTCTATATAGACTAGGTCAGTCAATAGATCTGAATGTCTATATAGACTAGGCCAGTCAATAGATCTGAATGTCTATATAGACTAGGCCAGTCAATAGATCTGAATGTCTATATAGACTAGGCCAGTCAGTCAATAGATCTGAATGTCTATATAGACTAGGCCAGTCAGTCAATAGATCTGAATGTCTATATAGACTAGGTCAGTCAATAGATCTGAATGTCTATATAGACTAGGCCAGTCAATAGATCTGAATGTCTATATAGACTAGGTCAGCCAGTCAATAGATCTGAATGTCTATATAGACTAGGTCAGTCAATAGATCTGAATGTCTATATAGACTAGGCCAGTCAGTCAATAGATCTGAATGTCTATATAGACTAGGCCAGTCAATAGATCTGAATGTCTATATAGACTAGGCCAGTCAATAGATCTGAATGTCTATATAGACTAGGCCAGCCAGTCAATAGATCTGAATGTCTATATAGACTAGGCCAGTCAGTCAATAGATCTGAATGTCTATATAGACTAGGCCAGTCAGTCAATAGATCTGAATGTCTATATAGACTAGGCCAGTCAATAGATCTGAATGTCTATATAGACTAGGTCAGCCAGTCAATAGATCTGAATGTCTATATAGACTAGGCCAGTCAATAGATCTGAATGTCTATATAGACTAGGCCAGTCAATAGATCTGAATGTCTATATAGACTAGGCCAGTCAATAGATCTGAATGTCTATATAGACTAGGCCAGTCAGTCAATAGATCTGAATGTCTATATAGACTAGGCCAGTCAATAGATCTGAATGTCTATATAGACTAGGTCAGTCAATAGATCTGAATGTCTATATAGACTAGGTCAGTCAATAGATCTGAATGTCTATATAGACTAGGCCAGTCAATAGATCTGAATGTCTATATAGACTAGGCCAGTCAGTCAATAGATCTGAATGTCTATATAGACTAGGCCAGTCAATAGATCTGAATGTCTATATAGACTAGGCCAGTCAATAGATCTGAATGTCTATATAGACTAGGCCAGTCAATAGATCTGAATGTCTATATAGACTAGGCCAGCCAGTCAATAGATCTGAATGTCTATATAGACTAGGTCAGTCAATAGATCTGAATGTCTATATAGACTAGGCCAGTCAATAGATCTGAATGTCTATATAGACTAGGCCAGTCAATAGATCTGAATGTCTATATAGACTAGGCCAGTCAATAGATCTGAATGTCTATATAGACTAGGCCAGCCAGTCAATAGATCTGAATGTCTATATAGACTAGGTCAGTCAGTCAATAGATCTGAATGTCTATATAGACTAGGCCAGTCAGTCAATAGATCTGAATGTCTATATAGACTAGGCCAGTCAATAGATCTGAATGTCTATATAGACTAGGCCAGTCAATAGATCTGAATGTCTATATAGACTAGGCCAGTCAATAGATCTGAATGTCTATATAGACTAGGCCAGTCAGTCAATAGATCTGAATGTCTATATAGACTAGGCCAGCCAGTCAATAGATCTGAATGTCTATATAGACTAGGTCAGTCAGTCAATAGATCTGAATGTCTATATAGACTAGGCCAGTCAGTCAATAGATCTGAATGTCTATATAGACTAGGTCAGTCAGTCAATAGATCTGAATGTCTATATAGACTAGGCCAGCCAGTCAATAGATCTGAATGTCTATATAGACTAGGCCAGTCAATAGATCTGAATGTCTATATAGACTAGGTCAGTCAATAGATCTGAATGTCTATATAGACTAGGTCAGTCAATAGATCTGAATGTCTATATAGACTAGGCCAGTCAATAGATCTGAATGTCTATATAGACTAGGCCAGCCAGTCAATAGATCTGAATGTCTATATAGACTAGGCCAGTCAATAGATCTGAATGTCTATATAGACTAGGCGTCAGTCAATAGATCTGAATGTCTATATAGACTAGGCCAGTCAATAGATCTGAATGTCTATATAGACTAGGCCAGTCAATAGATCTGAATGTCTATATAGACTAGGCCAGTCAATAGATCTGAATGTCTATATAGACTAGGCCAGCCAGTCAATAGATCTGAATGTCTATATAGACTAGGGCAGTCAATAGATCTGAATGTCTATATAGACTAGGCCAGTCAATAGATCTGAATGTCTATATAGACTAGGCCAGCCAGTCAATAGATCTGAATGTCTATATAGACTAGGCCAGTCAATAGATCTGAATGTCTATATAGACTAGGCCAGTCAGTCAATAGATCTGAATGTCTATATAGACTAGGTCAGCCAGTCAATAGATCTGAATGTCTATATAGACTAGGTCAGTCAATAGATCTGAATGTCTATATAGACTAGGCCAGTCAATAGATCTGAATGTCTATATAGACTAGGTCAGTCAGTCAATAGATCTGAATGTCTATATAGACTAGGTCAGCCAGTCAATAGATCTGAATGTCTATATAGACTAGGCCAGTCAATAGATCTGAATGTCTATATAGACTAGGCCAGCCAGTCAATAGATCTGAATGTCTATATAGACTAGGCCAGTCAATAGATCTGAATGTCTATATAGACTAGGCCAGTCAATAGATCTGAATGTCTATATAGACTAGAGCCAGTCAATAGATCTGAATGTCTATATAGACTAGGCCAGTCAATAGATCTGAATGTCTATATAGACTAGGCCAGTCAATAGATCTGAATGTCTATATAGACTAGGCCAGTCAATAGATCTGAATGTCTATATAGACTAGGCCAGTCAGTCAATAGATCTGAATGTCTATATAGACTAGGCCAGTCAATAGATCTGAATGTCTATATAGACTAGGCCAGTCAATAGATCTGAATGTCTATATAGACTAGCCAGCCAGTCAATAGATCTGAATGTCTATATAGACTAGGCCAGTCAATAGATCTGAATGTCTATATAGACTAGGCCAGTCAGTCAATAGATCTGAATGTCTATATAGACTAGGCCAGTCAATAGATCTGAATGTCTATATAGACTAGCAGCCAGTCAATAGATCTGAATGTCTATATAGACTAGGCCAGTCAATAGATCTGAATGTCTATATAGACTAGGCCAGTCAATAGATCTGAATGTCTATATAGACTAGGTCAGTCAATAGATCTGAATGTCTATATAGACTAGGCCAGTCAATAGATCTGAATGTCTATATAGACTAGGTCAGTCAATAGATCTGAATGTCTATATAGACTAGGTCAGTCAGTCAATAGATCTGAATGTCTATATAGACTAGGTCAGCCAGTCAATAGATCTGAATGTCTATATAGACTAGGCGTCAGTCAATAGATCTGAATGTCTATATAGACTAGGCCAGTCAATAGATCTGAATGTCTATATAGACTAGGTCAGTCAATAGATCTGAATGTCTATATAGACTAGGTCTCAGTCAATAGATCTGAATGTCTATATAGACTAGGCCAGTCAATAGATCTGAATGTCTATATAGACTAGGCGTCAGTCAATAGATCTGAATGTCTATATAGACTAGGCCAGTCAATAGATCTGAATGTCTATATAGACTAGGCGCCAGTCAATAGATCTGAATGTCTATATAGACTAGGCCAGTCAATAGATCTGAATGTCTATATAGACTAGGCCAGTCAATAGATCTGAATGTCTATATAGACTAGGCCAGTCAATAGATCTGAATGTCTATATAGACTAGGCCAGCCAGTCAATAGATCTGAATGTCTATATAGACTAGGCCAGTCAGTCAATAGATCTGAATGTCTATATAGACTAGGGCAGCAGTCAATAGATCTGAATGTCTATATAGACTAGGCCAGTCAATAGATCTGAATGTCTATATAGACTAGGCCAGTCAATAGATCTGAATGTCTATAGACTAGGTCAGCAGTCAATAGATCTGAATGTCTATATAGACTAGGGTCAGTCAATAGATCTGAATGTCTATATAGACTAGGCCCGTCAGTCAATAGATCTGAATGTCTATATAGACTAGGGCCAGTCAATAGATCTGAATGTCTATATAGACTAGGCTCAGTCAATAGATCTGAATGTCTATATAGACTAGGTCAGTCAGTCAATAGATCTGAATGTCTATATAGACTAGGTCAGCCAGTCAATAGATCTGAATGTCTATATAGACTAGGTCAGCCAGTCAATAGATCTGAATGTCTATATAGACTAGGCCAGTCAATAGATCTGAATGTCTATATAGACTAGGCCAGTCAATAGATCTGAATGTCTATATAGACTAGGCCAGTCAGTCAATAGATCTGAATGTCTATATAGACTAGGCCAGTCAATAGATCTGAATGTCTATATAGACTAGGCCAGTCAATAGATCTGAATGTCTATATAGACTAGGCCGCAGTCAATAGATCTGAATGTCTATATAGACTAGGTCAGTCAGTCAATAGATCTGAATGTCTATATAGACTAGGCGTCAGTCAATAGATCTGAATGTCTATATAGACTAGGTAGCCAGTCAATAGATCTGAATGTCTATATAGACTAGGCAGCCAGTCAATAGATCTGAATGTCTATATAGACTAGGCTCAGTCAATAGATCTGAATGTCTATATAGACTAGGCAGCCAGTCAATAGATCTGAATGTCTATATAGACTAGGCCAGTCAATAGATCTGAATGTCTATATAGACTAGGTCAGTCAATAGATCTGAATGTCTATATAGACTAGCAGCCAGTCAATAGATCTGAATGTCTATATAGACTAGGGCCAGTCAATAGATCTGAATGTCTATATAGACTAGGCCAGTCAGTCAATAGATCTGAATGTCTATATAGACTAGGCCAGTCAATAGATCTGAATGTCTATATAGACTAGGGCAGTCAGTCAATAGATCTGAATGTCTATATAGACTAGGCGTCAGTCAATAGATCTGAATGTCTATATAGACTAGGCCAGTCAGTCAATAGATCTGAATGTCTATATAGACTAGGCCAGTCAATAGATCTGAATGTCTATATAGACTAGGTTCAGTCAATAGATCTGAATGTCTATATAGACTAGGCCAGTCAGTCAATAGATCTGAATGTCTATATAGACTAGGCCAGTCAATAGATCTGAATGTCTATATAGACTAGGTCAGCCAGTCAATAGATCTGAATGTCTATATAGACTAGGGTCAGTCAATAGATCTGAATGTCTATATAGACTAGGTCAGTCAGTCAATAGATCTGAATGTCTATATAGACTAGGTCAGCCAGTCAATAGATCTGAATGTCTATATAGACTAGGCCAGTCAGTCAATAGATCTGAATGTCTATATAGACTAGGCCAGTCAGTCAATAGATCTGAATGTCTATATAGACTAGGCCAGTCAATAGATCTGAATGTCTATATAGACTAGGCCAGTCAATAGATCTGAATGTCTATATAGACTAGCAGCCAGTCAATAGATCTGAATGTCTATATAGACTAGGCCAGTCAGTCAATAGATCTGAATGTCTATATAGACTAGGTCAGTCAATAGATCTGAATGTCTATATAGACTAGGCCAGTCAGTCAATAGATCTGAATGTCTATATAGACTAGGTCAGCCAGTCAATAGATCTGAATGTCTATATAGACTAGGTCAGTCAGTCAATAGATCTGAATGTCTATATAGACTAGGCCAGTCAATAGATCTGAATGTCTATATAGACTAGGCCAGTCAATAGATCTGAATGTCTATATAGACTAGGTCAGTCAATAGATCTGAATGTCTATATAGACTAGGCCAGTCAATAGATCTGAATGTCTATATAGACTAGGCGTCAGTCAATAGATCTGAATGTCTATATAGACTAGGTCAGCCAGTCAATAGATCTGAATGTCTATATAGACTAGGCAGTCAATAGATCTGAATGTCTATATAGACTAGGTCAGTCAGTCAATAGATCTGAATGTCTATATAGACTAGGTGTCAGTCAATAGATCTGAATGTCTATATAGACTAGGCCAGTCAGTCAATAGATCTGAATGTCTATATAGACTAGGCCAGTCAATAGATCTGAATGTCTATATAGACTAGGCCAGTCAATAGATCTGAATGTCTATATAGACTAGGGCGTCAGTCAATAGATCTGAATGTCTATATAGACTAGGCCAGCCAGTCAATAGATCTGAATGTCTATAGACTAGGCCAGTCAATAGATCTGAATGTCTATATAGACTAGTCAGTCAATAGATCTGAATGTCTATATAGACTAGGTCAGCCAGTCAATAGATCTGAATGTCTATATAGACTAGGTCAGTCAGTCAATAGATCTGAATGTCTATATAGACTAGCAGTCAGTCAATAGATCTGAATGTCTATATAGACTAGGCCAGTCAATAGATCTGAATGTCTATATAGACTAGGCCAGTCAGTCAATAGATCTGAATGTCTATATAGACTAGGCCAGTCAATAGATCTGAATGTCTATATAGACTAGGCCAGTCAATAGATCTGAATGTCTATATAGACTAGGCCAGCCAGTCAATAGATCTGAATGTCTATATAGACTAGGTCAGCCAGTCAATAGATCTGAATGTCTATATAGACTAGGCCAGCCAGTCAATAGATCTGAATGTCTATATAGACTAGGTCAGCCAGTCAATAGATCTGAATGTCTATATAGACTAGGCCAGTCAGTCAATAGATCTGAATGTCTATATAGACTAGGTCAGTCAATAGATCTGAATGTCTATATAGACTAGGCCAGCCAGTCAATAGATCTGAATGTCTATATAGACTAGGCCAGTCAATAGATCTGAATGTCTATATAGACTAGGTCAGTCAATAGATCTGAATGTCTATATAGACTAGGTCAGTCAATAGATCTGAATGTCTATATAGACTAGGTCAGTCAATAGATCTGAATGTCTATATAGACTAGGCCAGTCAATAGATCTGAATGTCTATATAGACTAGGTCAGTCAATAGATCTGAATGTCTATATAGACTAGGTCAGTCAGTCAATAGATCTGAATGTCTATATAGACTAGGCCAGTCAATAGATCTGAATGTCTATATAGACTAGGTCAGTCAGTCAATAGATCTGAATGTCTATATAGACTAGGTCAGTCAATAGATCTGAATGTCTATATAGACTAGGCCAGTCAATAGATCTGAATGTCTATATAGACTAGGCCCGTCAGTCAATAGATCTGAATGTCTATATAGACTAGGTAGCCAGTCAATAGATCTGAATGTCTATATAGACTAGGCCAGTCAATAGATCTGAATGTCTATATAGACTAGGCCAGTCAGTCAATAGATCTGAATGTCTATATAGACTAGGAGTCAGTCAATAGATCTGAATGTCTATATAGACTAGGCCAGTCAATAGATCTGAATGTCTATATAGACTAGGCCAGTCAATAGATCTGAATGTCTATATAGACTAGGCCAGCCAGTCAATAGATCTGAATGTCTATATAGACTAGGGGCAGTCAATAGATCTGAATGTCTATATAGACTAGGAGTCAGTCAATAGATCTGAATGTCTATATAGACTAGGCCAGTCAGTCAATAGATCTGAATGTCTATATAGACTAGGCCAGTCAATAGATCTGAATGTCTATATAGACTAGGCCAGTCAATAGATCTGAATGTCTATATAGACTAGGTCAGTCAGTCAATAGATCTGAATGTCTATATAGACTAGGCCAGTCAATAGATCTGAATGTCTATATAGACTAGGGCCAGTCAATAGATCTGAATGTCTATATAGACTAGGTCAGTCAGTCAATAGATCTGAATGTCTATATAGACTAGGCCAGTCAGTCAATAGATCTGAATGTCTGATATAGACTAGGTCAGTCAGTCAATAGATCTGAATGTCTATATAGACTAGGCCAGTCAATAGATCTGAATGTCTATATAGACTAGGCCAGTCAGTCAATAGATCTGAATGTCTATATAGACTAGGCCAGTCAATAGATCTGAATGTCTATATAGACTAGGCCAGTCAATAGATCTGAATGTCTATATAGACTAGGTCAGTCAATAGATCTGAATGTCTATATAGACTAGGCCAGTCAATAGATCTGAATGTCTATATAGACTAGGCCAGTCAATAGATCTGAATGTCTATATAGACTAGGTCAGTCAATAGATCTGAATGTCTATATAGACTAGGCCAGTCAATAGATCTGAATGTCTATATAGACTAGGTCAGTCAATAGATCTGAATGTCTATATAGACTAGGTCAGTCAATAGATCTGAATGTCTATATAGACTAGGCCAGTCAGTCAATAGATCTGAATGTCTATATAGACTAGGCCAGTCAATAGATCTGAATGTCTATATAGACTAGGCCAGTCAATAGATCTGAATGTCTATATAGACTAGGCCAGTCAGTCAATAGATCTGAATGTCTATATAGACTAGGTCGCCAGTCAATAGATCTGAATGTCTATATAGACTAGGCGTCAGTCAATAGATCTGAATGTCTATATAGACTAGGGCCAGTCAATAGATCTGAATGTCTATATAGACTAGGCCAGTCAATAGATCTGAATGTCTATATAGACTAGTCAGCCAGTCAATAGATCTGAATGTCTATATAGACTAGGCCAGTCAATAGATCTGAATGTCTATATAGACTAGGTCAGTCAATAGATCTGAATGTCTATATAGACTAGGAGTCAGTCAATAGATCTGAATGTCTATATAGACTAGCGTCAGTCAATAGATCTGAATGTCTATATAGACTAGGCCAGTCAATAGATCTGAATGTCTATATAGACTAGGCCAGTCAATAGATCTGAATGTCTATATAGACTAGGGCCAGTCAATAGATCTGAATGTCTATATAGACTAGCAGTCAGTCAATAGATCTGAATGTCTATATAGACTAGGCCAGTCAGTCAATAGATCTGAATGTCTATATAGACTAGGCCAGCCAGTCAATAGATCTGAATGTCTATATAGACTAGGCCAGTCAATAGATCTGAATGTCTATATAGACTAGGCCAGTCAATAGATCTGAATGTCTATATAGACTAGGTCAGCCAGTCAATAGATCTGAATGTCTATATAGACTAGGTCAGCCAGTCAATAGATCTGAATGTCTATATAGACTAGGTCAGTCAGTCAATAGATCTGAATGTCTATATAGACTAGGTCAGTCAATAGATCTGAATGTCTATATAGACTAGGTCAGTCAATAGATCTGAATGTCTATATAGACTAGGCCAGCCAGTCAATAGATCTGAATGTCTATATAGACTAGGCCAGTCAGTCAATAGATCTGAATGTCTATATAGACTAGGTCAGTCAATAGATCTGAATGTCTATATAGACTAGGTCAGTCAATAGATCTGAATGTCTTATAGACTAGGCCAGTCAGTCAATAGATCTGAATGTCTATATAGACTAGGAGCTCAGTCAATAGATCTGAATGTCTATATAGACTAGGCCAGTCAGTCAATAGATCTGAATGTCTATATAGACTAGGCCAGTCAATAGATCTGAATGTCTATATAGACTAGGCCAGTCAGTCAATAGATCTGAATGTCTATATAGACTAGGCCAGTCAATAGATCTGAATGTCTATATAGACTAGGCCAGTCAGTCAATAGATCTGAATGTCTATATAGACTAGGCCAGTCAATAGATCTGAATGTCTATATAGACTAGGCCAGTCAATAGATCTGAATGTCTATATAGACTAGGGCCAGTCAATAGATCTGAATGTCTATATAGACTAGGCCAGTCAATAGATCTGAATGTCTATATAGACTAGGCCAGTCAATAGATCTGAATGTCTATATAGACTAGGGCCAGTCAATAGATCTGAATGTCTATATAGACTAGGCCAGTCAATAGATCTGAATGTCTATATAGACTAGGTCAGTCAGTCAATAGATCTGAATGTCTATATAGACTAGGCCAGTCAATAGATCTGAATGTCTATATAGACTAGGCCAGTCAATAGATCTGAATGTCTATATAGACTAGGCAGTCAGTCAATAGATCTGAATGTCTATATAGACTAGGCCAGCCAGTCAATAGATCTGAATGTCTATATAGACTAGGGCCAGTCAATAGATCTGAATGTCTATATAGACTAGGCGCCAGTCAATAGATCTGAATGTCATATAGACTAGGTCAGTCAGTCAATAGATCTGAATGTCTATATAGACTAGGGCCAGTCAATAGATCTGAATGTCTATATAGACTAGGTAGTCAGTCAATAGATCTGAATGTCTATATAGACTAGGCCAGTCAATAGATCTGAATGTCTATATAGACTAGGTCAGTCAGTCAATAGATCTGAATGTCTATATAGACTAGGCCGCAGTCAATAGATCTGAATGTCTATATAGACTAGGTCAGTCAATAGATCTGAATGTCTATATAGACTAGGCCAGTCAATAGATCTGAATGTCTATATAGACTAGGCCAGTCAATAGATCTGAATGTCTATATAGACTAGGTCAGCCAGTCAATAGATCTGAATGTCTATATAGACTAGGCCAGTCAATAGATCTGAATGTCTATATAGACTAGAGCCAGTCAATAGATCTGAATGTCTATATAGACTAGGCCAGTCAATAGATCTGAATGTCTATATAGACTAGGCCGTCAGTCAATAGATCTGAATGTCTATATAGACTAGGCCAGTCAATAGATCTGAATGTCTATATAGACTAGGTCAGTCAATAGATCTGAATGTCTATATAGACTAGGGTCAGTCAATAGATCTGAATGTCTATATAGACTAGGCCAGTCAATAGATCTGAATGTCTATATAGACTAGGGCCAGTCAATAGATCTGAATGTCTATATAGACTAGGGTCAGCCAGTCAATAGATCTGAATGTCTATATAGACTAGGCCAGTCAATAGATCTGAATGTCTATATAGACTAGGAGCCAGTCAATAGATCTGAATGTCTATATAGACTAGGTCGTCAGTCAATAGATCTGAATGTCTATATAGACTAGGCCAGTCAGTCAATAGATCTGAATGTCTATATAGACTAGGCCAGTCAATAGATCTGAATGTCTATATAGACTAGGCCAGTCAATAGATCTGAATGTCTATATAGACTAGGCCAGCCAGTCAATAGATCTGAATGTCTATATAGACTAGGTCAGTCAATAGATCTGAATGTCTATATAGACTAGGTCAGCCAGTCAATAGATCTGAATGTCTATATAGACTAGGTCAGTCAATAGATCTGAATGTCTATATAGACTAGGCGTCAGTCAATAGATCTGAATGTCTATATAGACTAGGTCACAGTCAATAGATCTGAATGTCTATATAGACTAGGCAGCCAGTCAATAGATCTGAATGTCTATATAGACTAGGCCAGTCAATAGATCTGAATGTCTATATAGACTAGGGCCAGTCAATAGATCTGAATGTCTATATAGACTAGGCCAGTCAATAGATCTGAATGTCTATATAGACTAGGTCAGCCAGTCAATAGATCTGAATGTCTATATAGACTAGGTCAGTCAATAGATCTGAATGTCTATATAGACTAGGCCAGTCGGTCAATAGATCTGAATGTCTATATAGACTAGGCCAGTCAATAGATCTGAATGTCTATATAGACTAGGTAGCCAGTCAATAGATCTGAATGTCTATATAGACTAGGTCAGCCAGTCAATAGATCTGAATGTCTATATAGACTAGGTCAGTCAGTCAATAGATCTGAATGTCTATATAGACTAGGCGCAGTCAATAGATCTGAATGTCTATATAGACTAGGCCAGTCAGTCAATAGATCTGAATGTCTATATAGACTAGGTCAGTCAATAGATCTGAATGTCTATATAGACTAGGCCAGTCAATAGATCTGAATGTCTTATAGACTAGGCGTCAGTCAATAGATCTGAATGTCTAGACTAGCCAGTCAATAGATCTGAATGTCTATATAGACTAGGCAGCCAGTCAATAGATCTGAATGTCTATATAGACTAGGCCAGTCAATAGATCTGAATGTCTATATAGACTAGGCCAGTCAATAGATCTGAATGTCTATATAGACTAGGCCAGTCAATAGATCTGAATGTCTATATAGACTAGGTCAGTCAGTCAATAGATCTGAATGTCTATATAGACTAGGCCAGTCAATAGATCTGAATGTCTATATAGACTAGGCCAGTCAATAGATCTGAATGTCTATATAGACTAGGTCGTCAGTCAATAGATCTGAATGTCTATATAGACTAGGCAGTCAGTCAATAGATCTGAATGTCTATATAGACTAGGTAGTCAGTCAATAGATCTGAATGTCTACATAGACTAGGTCAGTCAATAGATCTGAATGTCTATATAGACTAGGTCCAGTCAATAGATCTGAATGTCTATATAGACTAGGCAGTCAGTCAATAGATCTGAATGTCTATATAGACTAGGTCAGTCAGTCAATAGATCTGAATGTCTATATAGACTAGGTCAGCCAGTCAATAGATCTGAATGTCTATATAGACTAGGCCAGTCAGTCAATAGATCTGAATGTCTATATAGACTAGGTCAGTCAGTCAATAGATCTGAATGTCTATATAGACTAGGCCAGTCAATAGATCTGAATGTCTATATAGACTAGGCCAGTCAATAGATCTGAATGTCTATATAGACTAGGCCAGTCAATAGATCTGAATGTCTATATAGACTAGGCCAGTCAGTCAATAGATCTGAATGTCTATATAGACTAGGTCAGCCAGTCAATAGATCTGAATGTCTATATAGACTAGGTCAGTCAATAGATCTGAATGTCTATATAGACTAGGTCAGTCAGTCAATAGATCTGAATGTCATATAGACTAGGCCAGTCAATAGATCTGAATGTCTATATAGACTAGGTCAGCCAGTCAATAGATCTGAATGTCTATATAGACTAGGCTCAGTCAATAGATCTGAATGTCTATAGACTAGGCCAGTCAATAGATCTGAATGTCTATATAGACTAGGTCAGCAGTCAATAGATCTGAATGTCTATATAGACTAGCGGTGTCAGTCAATAGATCCGAATGTCTATATAGACTAGGTCAGTCAATAGATCTGAATGTCTATATAGACTAGGGTCAGTCAATAGATCTGAATGGTCTATATGCTAGGCCAGTCAATAGATCTGAATGTCATATATAGACTGGGCCAGTCAATAGATCTGAATGTCTATATAGACTCCAGTCAACTAGATCTGAATGTCTGTGGAGACTAGGTCAGTCAATAGATCTGAATGTCATATAGACTAGGCAGTCAGTCAATAGATCTGAATGTCTATATAGACTAGGCCAGTCAATAGATCTGAATGTCTATATAGACTAGGTCAGCAGTCAATAGATCTGAATGTCTATATAGACTAGGCCAGTCAATAGATCTGAATGTCTATATAGACTAGGAGTCAGTCAATAGATCTGAATGTCTATAGACTAGGCGTCAGTCAATAGATCTGAATGTCTATATAGACTAGGCCAGTCAATAGATCTGAATGTCTATATAGACTAGGGCCAGCAGTCAATAGATCTGAATGTCTATATAGACTAGGCCAGTCAGTCAATAGATCTGAATGTCTATATAGACTAGGCCGTCAGTCAATAGATCTGAATGTCCTATATAGACTAGGCCAGTCAATAGATCTGAATGTCTATATAGACTAGGCGTCAGTCAATAGATCTGAATGTCTATATAGACTAGGCCAGTCAGTCAATAGATCTGAATGTCTATATAGACTAGGCCAGTCAATAGATCTGAATGTCTATATAGACTAGGGCCAGTCAATAGATCTGAATGTCTATATAGACTAGGCCAGTCAATAGATCTGAATGTCTATATAGACTAGGTCAGTCAGTCAATAGATCTGAATGTCTATATAGACTAGGTCAGTCAATAGATCTGAATGTCTATATAGACTAGGTCAGTCAATAGATCTGAATGTCTATATAGACTAGGCCAGTCAGTCAATAGATCTGAATGTCTATATAGACTAGGCCAGTCAATAGATCTGAATGTCTATAGACTAGGCCAGTCAGTCAATAGATCTGAATGTCTATAGACTAGGCAGTCAATAGATCTGAATGTCTATATAGACTAGGCCAGTCAATAGATCTGAATGTCTATATAGACTAGGTCAGTCCAATAGATCTGAATGTCTATATAGACTAGGTCAGTCAATAGATCTGAATGTCTATATAGACTAGGCGTCAGTCAATAGATCTGAATGTCTATATAGACTGGCAGCCAGTCAATAGATCTGAATGTCTATATAGACTAGGTCAGTCAGTCAATAGATCTGAATGTCTATATAGACTAGGTCAGTCAATAGATCTGAATGTCTATATAGACTAGGCCAGTCAATAGATCTGAATGTCTATATAGACTAGGGCCAGTCAATAGATCTGAATGTCTATATAGACTAGGTCAGTCAATAGATCTGAATGTCTATATAGACTAGGCCAGTCAATAGATCTGAATGTCTATATAGACTAGGTCCAGTCAATAGATCTGAATGTCTATATAGACTAGGTCAGTCAGTCAATAGATCTGAATGTCTATATAGACTAGGGTCAGTCAATAGATCTGAATGTCTATATAGACTAGGCCAGTCAATAGATCTGAATGTCTTATAGACTAGGCCAGTCAGTCAATAGATCTGGAATGTCCATATAGACTAGGCCAGTCAATAGATCTGAATGTCTCTATAGACTAGGCCAGTCAGTCAATAGATCTGAATGTCTATATAGACTAGGCCAGTCAATAGATCTGAATGTCTATATAGACTAGGCCAGTCAGTCAATAGATCTGAATGTCTATATAGACTAGGCCAGTCAGTCAATAGATCTGAATGTCTATATAGACTAGGCCAGTCAATAGATCTGAATGTCTATGTAGACTAGGTCAGTCAATAGATCTGAATGTCTATATAGACTAGGCCAGCAGTCAATAGATCTGAATGTCTATATAGACTAGGTCAGTCAGTCAATAGATCTGAATGTCTATATAGACTAGGGTCAGTCAATAGATCTGAATGTCTATATAGACTAGGTCAATCAATAAGATCTGAATGTCTATATAGACTAGGACCAGTCAATAGATCTGAATGTCTATATAGACTAGGTCAGCCAGTCAATAGATCTGAATGTCTATATAGACTAGGCTGTCAGTCAATAGATCTGAATGTCTATATAGACTAGGCCAGTCAATAGATCTGAATGTCTATATAGACTAGCGCCAGTCAATAGATCTGAATGTCTATATAGACTAGGCCAGTCAATAGATCTGAATGTCTATATAGACTAGGCCAGTCAGTCAATAGATCTGAATGTCTATATAGACTAGGCTCAGTCAATAGATCTGAATGTCTATATAGACTAGGCCAGTCAATAGATCTGAATGTCTATATAGACTAGGTCAGTCAATAGATCTGAATGTCTATATAGACTAGGTCAGTCAATAGATCTGAATGTCTATATAGACTAGGCCAGTCAGTCAATAGATCTGAATGTCTATATAGACTAGGTCAGTCAATAGATCTGAATGTCTATATAGACTAGGCCAGTCAATAGATCTGAATGTCTATATAGACTAGGTCAGTCAGTCAATAGATCTGAATGTCTATATAGACTAGGTCAGTCAATAGATCTGAATGTCTATATAGACTAGGTCAGTCAATAGATCTGAATGTCTATATAGACTAGGCCAGTCAATAGATCTGAATGTCTATATAGACTAGGTCAGCCAGTCAATAGATCTGAATGTCTATATAGACTAGGTCAGCCAGTCAATAGATCTGAATGTCTATATAGACTAGGTGCCAGTCAATAGATCTGAATGTCTTATAGACTAGGTCAGTCAATAGATCTGAATGTCTATATAGACTAGGCCAGTCAATAGATCTGAATGTCTATATAGACTAGGTCTGTCAGTCAATAGATCTGAATGTCTATATAGACTAGGCCAGTCAATAGATCTGAATGTCTATATAGACTAGGTCTGTCAGTCAATAGATCTGAATGTCTATATAGACTAGGCCAGTCAATAGATCTGAATGTCTATATAGACTAGGCCAGTCAATAGATCTGAATGTCTATATAGACTAGGCCAGTCAGTCAATAGATCTGAATGTCTATATAGACTAGGCGTCAGTCAATAGATCTGAATGTCTATATAGACTAGGCCAGTCAGTCAATAGATCTGAATGTCTATATAGACTAGGCCAGTCAATAGATCTGAATGTCTATATAGACTAGGTCAGTCAATAGATCTGAATGTCTATATAGACTAGGTCAGCCAGTCAATAGATCTGAATGTCTATATAGACTAGGCCAGTCAATAGATCTGAATGTCTATATAGACTAGGCCAGTCAATAGATCTGAATGTCTATATAGACTAGGCCAGTCAATAGATCTGAATGTCTATATAGACTAGGCCAGTCAATAGATCTGAATGTCTATATAGACTAGGCCAGTCAATAGATCTGAATGTCTATATAGACTAGGTCAGTCAATAGATCTGAATGTCTATATAGACTAGGCGTCAGTCAATAGATCTGAATGTCATAGAGACTAGGCCAGTCAATAGATCTGAATGTCTATATAGACTAGGCCAGTCAGTCAATAGATCTGAATGTCTATATAGACTAGGCCAGTCAATAGATCTGAATGTCCATATAGACTAGGTCAGTCAATAGATCTGAATGTCTATATAGACTAGGCCAGTCAATAGATCTGAATGTCTATATAGACTAGGTTCAGTCAATAGATCTGAATGTCTATATAGACTAGGTCAGTCAATAGATCTGAATGTCTATATAGACTAGGCCAGTCAGTCAATAGATCTGAATGTCTATATAGACTAGGCCAGTCAATAGATCTGAATGTCTATATAGACTAGGCCAGTCAGTCAATAGATCTGAATGTCTATATAGACTAGGCCAGTCAGTCAATAGATCTGAATGTCTATATAGACTAGGCCAGTCAGTCAATAGATCTGAATGTCTATATAGACTAGGCCAGTCAATAGATCTGAATGTCTATATAGACTAGGCCAGTCAATAGATCTGAATGTCTATATAGACTAGGCCAGTCAATAGATCTGAATGTCTATATAGACTAGGTCAGTCAATAGATCTGAATGTCTATATAGACTAGGCCAGCAGTCAATAGATCTGAATGTCTATATAGACTAGGCCAGTCAGTCAATAGATCTGAATGTCTATATAGACTAGGTCAGTCAGTCAATAGATCTGAATGTCTATATAGACTAGGCTCAGTCAATAGATCTGAATGTCTATATAGACTAGCGGCCAGTCAATAGATCTGAATGTCTATATAGACTAGGGCGTCAGTCAATAGATCTGAATGTCTATATAGACTAGGTCAGTCAATAGATCTGAATGTCTATATAGACTAGGCCAGCAGTCAATAGATCTGAATGTCTATATAGACTAGGCCGTCGTCAATAGATCTGAATGTCTATATAGACTAGGCGTCAGTCAATAGATCTGAATGTCTATATAGACTAGGTCAGTCAGTCAATAGATCTGAATGTCTATATAGACTAGGTCAGTCAATAGATCTGAATGTCTATATAGACTAGGCCAGTCAATAGATCTGAATGTCTATATAGACTAGGTCAGCCAGTCAATAGATCTGAATGTCTATATAGACTAGGCCAGTCAATAGATCTGAATGTCTATATAGACTAGGTCAGTCAGTCAATAGATCTGAATGTCTATATAGACTAGCGTCAGTCAATAGATCTGAATGTCTATAGACTAGGCCAGTCAGTCAATAGATCTGAATGTCTATATAGACTAGGCCAGTCAATAGATCTGAATGTCTATATAGACTAGGCCAGTCAATAGATCTGAATGTCTATAGACTAGGCCAGTCAATAGATCTGAATGTCTATATAGACTAGGCCAGTCAATAGATCTGAATGTCTATATAGACTAGGCCAGTCAATAGATCTGAATGTCTATATAGACTGGGTCAGTCAATAGATCTGAATGTCTATATAGACTAGGCCAGTCAATAGATCTGAATGTCTATATAGACTAGGTCAGCCAGTCAATAGATCTGAATGTCTATATAGACTAGTGCCAGTCAATAGATCTGAATGTCTGTATAGACTAGGCCAGTCAATAGATCTGAATGTCTATATAGACTAGAGTCAGTCAATAGATCTGAATGTCTTATAGACTAGGTCAGTAGTCATAGATCTGAATGTCTATATAGACTAGGCCAGTCAGTCAATAGATCTGAATGTCTATATAGACTAGGTCAATCAATAGATCTGAATGTCTATATAGACTAGGCCAGTCAATAGATCTGAATGTCTATATAGACTAGGCCAGTCAATAGATCTGAATGTCTATATAGACTAGGCCAGTCAATAGATCTGAATGTCTATATAGACTAGGGCCAGTCAATAGATCTGAATGTCTATATAGACTAGGTCAGTCAATAGATCTGAATGTCTATATAGACTAGCTAAGCCAGTCAATAGATCTGAATGTCTATATAGACTAGGCAGTCAGTCAATAGATCTGAATGTCTATATAGACTAGGTCAGTCAATAGATCTGAATGTCTATATAGACTAGGCCGTCAATCAGATCTGAATGTCTATATAGACTAGGTCAGCCAATAGATCTGAATGTCTATATAGACTAGGCCCAGTCAATAGATCTGAATGTCTATATAGACTAGGTCGCAGTCAATAGATCTGAATGTCTATATAGACTAGGCCAGTCAATAGATCTGAATGTCTATATAGACTAGGCCAGTCAATAGATCTGAATGTCTATAGTAGACTAGGTCAGTCAGTCATAGATCTGAATGTCTATATAGACTAGGCCAGTCAATAGATCTGAATGTCTACTATAGACTAGGCCAGTCAATAGATCTGAATGTCTATATAGACTAGGCTCAGTCAATAGATCTGAATGTCTATATAGACTAGGTCAGCCAGTCAATAGATCTGAATGTCTATATAGACTAGGCCATCAGTCAATAGATCTGAATGTCTATATAGACTAGGCCCAGTCAATAGATCTGAATGTCTATATAGACTAGGCCAGTCAGTCAATAGATCTGAATGTCTATATAGACTAGGTCAGTCAATAGATCTGAATGTCTATATAGACTAGGCCAGTCAATAGATCTGAATGTCTATATAGACTAGGCCAGTCAATAGATCTGAATGTCTATATAGACTAGGCCAGTCAGTCAATAGATCTGAATGTCTATATAGACTAGGTCAGTCAATAGATCTGAATGTCTATATAGACTAGGTCAGCCAGTCAATAGATCTGAATGTCTATATAGACTAGGTCAGTCAGTCAATAGATCTGAATGTCTATATAGACTAGGTCAGTCAGTCAATAGATCTGAATGTCTATATAGACTAGGTCAGTCAATAGATCTGAATGTCTATATAGACTAGGTCAGTCAGTCAATAGATCTGAATGTCTATATAGACTAGGCCAGTCAATAGATCTGAATGTCTATATAGACTAGGTCAGTCAGTCAATAGATCTGAATGTCTTATAGACTAGGTCAGCCAGTCAATAGATCTGAATGTCTATATAGACTAGGGCCAGTCAATAGATCTGAATGTCTATAT